>NC_000078.6:59481299-59781299 GCF_000001635.26 Mus musculus | reverse complement strand
ATTTCAACCACACTCGAGGGCAGACCCCATCTCCAGAGGTAGCTGGCCAACACAAAACACATTTTCTGTTTATTGTATGTTTTTTGTTTTGGTTTGTTTGGGGATTTGTTTGTTTGTTTTGTTTTTGTTTTATTGGATTTTTTTTTTGCTTTGAATTTGTGCTTTTTCTCTTATTTTCTTTTTCTAAGAGAGAAAGAGGGAAAAAAACATGAAGTTGGGTGGGTGGAGAGGTGAAGAGAACCTAGGAGGAGTTTGGGAATGGGAAAGAGTATGATCAAAACATATCCTATAAAATTAAGACAGTCGATCACACTGCACTCTACAGTTAAGTGGTTTTAAAGTCCGTTATGGGCAGACATTTAATTTACAGCAACAATTTCTAAATTGATTTAAAATTCACCTTTGTCTTACTCTCATAGGGAAATTATTTATAATTTACAAAATTTTCCAGTTCAGAATAAACCTTGCTAAAATAAACAAACAACAATACATCTGCATACCAGTGTTTAATATATACCAGTTTTTAGTATATACCAGTGTTTGTTTGATATATACTTGTGTTTTCTTGATATATAGCAGTGTTTGAAATATGTGAGTGTGTGATATATACCAGTGTTTGTTATATTCTAGTATTTGATATATACTAGTGTTTGATATATTCCAGTTGCCCTCAAGTTGGAGACACCCCTTAGATAATACTGAATCATTGTTAATTCTATTCCTTCCTGTAAATATAATCACTTCTGATAATGGTATAAAAATGTGACCATATCGTCGGGGTATAAATGGCTCAGCAGAAAATGCTTAGCAGATGTTCTCAAAGTGGAATTTCTTGGTACTTTTACTAAACATGTGGACTGATTGGTCTTTTTCTCTAATGAGCAAATGCATGTGTGGATCACATTTGGTATTCACTGGCTGAATATGTGCATTTATGAGTTGATGGAATCTTTTTAAAATACTAAGAGGATCTAGCTACAGGCTAGTTGTTACCTTTTCCCCTGGTGGTTCTTCCAAATGAATGGGGGTTTTGAATCCTAAGAAACAAAGCAGCAGACTATAGAGTTGATGAAGAACTATTACTGTAAAAATTCCTGTTAATAAGTATTAATAATAAATACCCAGGGATAACATTAAAGATTCTGAAAGAAAATTATACATATATACTTTGGTAATTCTATTAGTCACCTATTGTGACAATATATTCCAAAATAAGTCATGTAAATAAATCAATCACCGTAAGATATCACTGTATGCACAGGTCTAAGGAACACCTAGATTCAATAACTTAGCAAGGCTTAACTGGCTGAGTAGCCCTGCTTCAGGCTTGTGGGTCGGTCACTCAGTCTTTACTAGCAGCTATAATCTGAACTTGATCTCAGTTACAGACATGTAAGATAGCCCTTGGTTGATGATCCAGCTACTACTTAAGAATCTCAGAAGATGGTCATAGAACACAAATACGATAAGAATTTTTTAAATACAATAGAATAAAACTATAACATCTCATTGACCAAGTAAGTCGTAAAGCTAAGCTCGATATCAGCCAATCAATTAGAGATGTTCAATGTACATAGATTCCCTAGGACCTCCTACCTATATTTTGCCAGTTCTCATTCTCTAGATCTGGACCATGGTGTCTATGTCCCTGACAACTGGCTGGAATTTTCTGGAGTGGTGGTATTAATAAAGACCACTCAAAAACAGATCTGCTTTAAATTTTTCAGCCTTAACCCTTGGGTTCCAAATTGCAGTAAGCTTTTACACAGCTAGTTCAGAGACAGCATAAAGCACACCTCCTCCTGTCTTTGCTTGTTATCCTCTCTCAGAAGGCCTGCTGCTGATTTCCAGAGTACATTGCTGCTGAGCCTTTATAGGCTAGGATGATATACAATCTCCCACATGGCATTCCTGGATATTTACTTTCCTCTTTGGCACTTTATTAACCCACTTCTGAATTTCATTTCTCTTGCTTACATCTAACTTAATTTAAAAATTCTTCCTATGGTAAACTTAATTTAAAAAGTTGAGTGTTACATTTGTCTTTACAATGTTTGTGGTAAGATTAGTAAGCAGGATGTTGAGAGAGTTGAGATTATAAACCTTGGAACAAAGATCTCAAGCTAATCAAAAGAAAATTGAAACGTTAATTTTTTTTTCTTCTAGTTTTGTTTCACTGTGCTTCTACCACTGGCTCTCTGTACACTTAGTGTGTTGGAGGGACAGAATAAATAAGCGCCTCACCCTGGTCTTTAGTGTTAGAGCATTAGGTGCAGTCTTTGGACATTCATGAGGTCATGGTCTGGAATACCCAGGAATGAAATGAAAGCCCAAATAAAAGATACCCAGAGAATACTCACCCCATTTTGGCCACTGGAGGAAATAAAAGCCACCCCAGAGAACACTCACCCTCTTCTGCCATTGTAGGAAACAATAAGTCAGTTGTCACCTGGAAGAAGGTCACCAAAACCAAGTCATGTTGGCATCCAGATCTATCTCTCAGCTTTGGAACTATGAGAAATAAGCTAATTAGTCCATGCTACTTTGTTCTATGCAGCATAAATCAGCTTGCCACTGCCAATTCTGAAAAGTTGCCTGGTCGCCCCTCAATTTTTTATTTATATGACATATTTGATGAAATTTAACAAATCTGTTTGTCAAGTTTTTAATCATCTAACAACATGTATATTCCTTTGAATGAATCTTATGACATTCACTAGAGTGCATGAGTGAAGAAAATTAAGCATTTAATCAACACATTTTTATTCTTTCTAATCACATAAATTTTCATCTTCATTGATTTCTACAGATGTAATAAGTACCATGTCTGTAAATGTTTTCTGTCTTTACTATGATTTATGCTTAGCGTTAAAAGTTCATACTTTGTTTTGTATCACCTGTAAATCTAAATGAGCACAAAGGACTAGTTTTTATGAGGAGCCTGTATTGGATAGTGAGGTAAAGCTGAAGAGAGGCAGTGATTTCTAACCTCCTAACTAGATCCTTGTGATCTGCTTGAAAATATAGCCCTGTTCCATGTGTAACATAGAAAATGTAAAATGTACTAATTTTTACAATGTTTAATCTATTAGGACTGTGTTTCATAACTCTGCATCTTGATTGGTTGTAGTTTTCTGTAGTGGTCATTATCTGTTACATAGGGGAGTTTCCTTGATGAGAAGTGAAGACTACATTTACCTTAGGTACAAGGACAAATGTTTAGGTTGTTGTTAAAGTAGTAATTGTAGGTTCTTCTTTGAAATCCATGACTTCACTAGCGCTGAATGGTAAAACACTCCCTCACCTAAGGCACAGGGCACACTGTGGAACTGAAGACAGAACAATTGTAAGAGCCAGAAGATAGTTTTCTGTGAGATTCTGTCTTCTATTTATATCACAAAATATACCCATAAAGTCTCATGAACATGACTACCTAAACATGAGTTGAATGAGGACAATACCAATAGACATGCCAAAGTGCACAAGGAAAGTCCACGAGGCCTCAACCCTACATAAGGAGCCACGGGAAACTAATGAATCCAGAGAGTGGAGAAAAAGTCTTCTTCATGGAAAAGTACAACAATTTGTTAACCAATACCACATAGTCATCCCTGAAAATGTACACACAAGTAACATTATTCAGTCTGATCAGGTTATATTTTGGATGCATATCTCTATAGTATACACTGATGCATCCAAGAATAATAAAAGAAGACATGAATTTAAAAGAGAGCAAGGAGGTTTACAGGGAAGAAAAAGAAGGAAACAGTGATATTAATTTTAAGTAAAGAAGCTTTAAAACATTTAAAAGCTTGAAATATCAAGTGTATTTCTCATGCATTTAGTACCATCTAAAGCAGTGTTTCTCAACCTGTGGGTCACAGCCCCTTTGGTAAGTCTCTGTCTCCAAAAATATTTACATTATGATTTGTAACAGTAACAAAATTATAGTTACAAAGTAGCAATAAAAAATTTATAGTTGGGGTTCACCACAACATAAAGAACTATATTAAAGGGGTGCAGCATTAGGAAGGTTAAGAGCCACTAATCTAAATGTGCTATTATTGTTCCAAAAACTCATTTTGCTTCTTATTATTATTCTCTAACTTAAATATTGTCCCTAACTTATATAAAGTAACTTTAAAAAACCTAAAAATATATCACTTTAAAGTGTGATAGTAAAGTTCTTAGTCACAGCATTTAACTCTGAATGTTTATTTCACTCATGAGATGTCAGAAGTTCTTGATTATACTCCCCCTTAAATTGTAAATACAAATGTATGCAAAATAATAGTCTGAAAATATATACTATACTGAGAGTCACTAAGATTCAATATGTCCCTTGTTTAGGGACAAATAGGAAAAAACAAACGATGATTCCAACCTATAAATCTTGATGCTGAACACAAAGACAATGAGGAAGCCCTTTTGATCAGCACTAAGAGCAGCACAAATCTGGGGGTAAGACATAATTATTTAGAAGTCAATTGTATGGACATATCATGTTCATTTAGCAAATTAACATTAGCGACTTTTGCATTAAGCCCTGTGATCTTCCTGTCCATGGGCAGGAAGAGAAGCACCAGAGAAGGGTTTCCTCTGATAGCATATTTTAAATGCAGCTAAATGGCAGATAGCTGCCTCTGTAGCAGTAGTATACTTGCCACTGTTGTCCCAATAGGAACATCCCTCCTGGCCTGGGTTGTACGTTACGCATCACACACAGCTACATATAAACGTTGATGACAATTCTCTCCTAGCACATTCAGGGACTGTGAGGGCAAACCCACTGGGAGGAAAACCCCTAGCCCAGGCCCAACTTCACTTCTTTTTATAAAGTATATCATTTCCTCAGCAACAGGCTCTTATCGTCTAGTCCTGGTGGACACTCCACAGCAGCGACAATTGACTGCATTCCTTTGGGAACCTCAGGAACATCCCTGACAAACCACTCGTAGGGAAGTAGCTTGCTCATGGCACTGAACAAAAGGGAATCTTTAATTACTGCTGGCAGGAACTATTAAAATCAGTGTGGGATGTCTCCAAAGTAAAAATAAAAACAATGTTGGACTTTTCTTGATCACATTTAAAAAAAGAAAAAGAAAGGAACTACTATTTGACTCTGCCACACCACTCCTTGACAAATACTCATGGGCTCTAAATTCTATGACAGAAAACTTGCACATCTATCTTTATTGCTGGTCTAGTCACCGTATCAAGAAAATGGAACTAACATAGGTTACCATCAACAGATCAGTGGTTAAAGAAAATGTGGTACCTACACACAATGTAATTTTATTCAACTGTAGTAAAAATGAAATTATGAAATTCACAGGACTATGGATAGAACTGGAAAACATTGTATTAAGTGAAGAAACTCTTGATTTAGAAAGAGAAACATCTGATTCCCATGTGTGGTTCCTAGCTTCTAATATTATTATGCTCATTTTGTGGTCACGAGTATGGGGAGGACCTGGGAAACTGGAATGGGATCTATAGCAGGTGGGAAGAGACTTTAAGGGGCAGGAGGATAGTGCAATGGATGAGATATGAAAGTGGAATGGAGAACAGCAGAGGTAGAGATGCTTTTACAGATTTTAAAAAGAAAACAACTTCCTTTTTGAAACATGCCGCAGTGTTTTCTTTTCTTCTTCTTCTTCCTTTTCTTTCTTTTTTTTTTTTTTTTTTTTTTTGCCAACGACTGTACTATGAAATCTTTTCTGCATAATTTTATCAAATTCCCAGACATACTTCGTGAAGTAAAATTATCCCTATTTTGTAATTGCAGACATTGAGGGCTATCACAAATAAAGCAATTTGCCTATTGCCCCACTCCAAGTGAAAGCCAAATTTAATCACAGGTGTGTCTGATTTCGGAAAATGGCCCATGCAATCCATTCTTGTGAAAAGCTGGGAGCTCTGAATGGCCAGTCTAGATGTGTACCAGAGAGTCTTGGTCCAGGCAGGCAATCAAAACATGTGAGGAGTGGGTGCGGCTGCCGCCCCAAGTTGGCGCCTGGGACAGCTGCCAGGTCTTATGACCTGCGCCTGACTTCCTCATTACCTCAGACTTAGCCACATCCCAGCCACCTGCACTGCACAGCCATGCCTCCTCAGCTCACCTGAGATGTCGTCACTTGCTGTGAACCAATGGACTGCCCTTATGTGACTGGGGTGATTGGGAGGAGTCAGTAAGGTATTTAAGGCGCGCCCCAGGGTTGTTCGACAGGTTGTTTGATGGATTCCCGTTCCTGCATTGCAATGCGAAGTGTTCCTGAATTTGGTGTTGCATCTTTCCTGCTGGTCGGGGTGGATGCGACAAAAACATAGTGGTGAAATCTGTCTATCCATCATTCTCTTGTGAAGAATAAGAACATGTTAATTTCATCAGTATATTTGCCTTCTTGAGATATTCCATAAGTAAAAGAAAAAATTATACTGTGTCAATTTAAGGAAATGTTAATTTGTGTAATTTTATACATTTAAATATTTTATTTTATAACTAGACAATGGTGCCTCTAAAAAACTTAAAACATTTTTTTCATTTAGACAGATTCTAATTTTTAGTTTTAAAAAAGTGAATAAGATCTAAACTACTGAAATTGCAAATACTTACTCTAATTATCTTCTTGAAGACAGAGGCTATTTCTCACTTACCTGTGCATCATACAGAGTTGATATGGGGCCAGAGGTTAGGCACAAATAAAGGTCATTCAGTTTAATTTATTAAAAGCGGTGTCAATAAAATATGGATACCCCAGCTTGTGGGGCTCAGCAAAAGAACTCACACTGATGAGGCTAACTGACATCAATCAGGAAAGCTCAAACATGTCTGCAGCCATCCTCAGTTTACCTGATCAGGAGTCCCAGCAGATCATTCTATGCTTCCTACTGTCTGCTAACACTGCTCTCAGGATGCTACACAGAAAACAGTATTTAATTTTGTCTTCTTTTACAGGTCTGAAAGTCTATCCAATACCCTATCAATGAGAATCCCTAGAAAGAAGTCATGTCTGCAGAGAGTGATGGGGTGAATAGAACTGCATTGGTGTACAGAGGCTGGAGTGTTGCAAGACCACAGGCTTAGAACTGCTCAATGGCCATTCTTTATCCACTTGTCAGAACTAACATCCTGTGACTAAGAGGTAAAAACATTTTAGAATCTTTAGCACTAGATTCCTCCAAGTTTCCTGAGGAGTCACTCCTTCCATCCCCCTTCTCCTCTGAGCAGGAAAGACCTCACCCTGGGTATCCCCCCACCGTGGTGCATCAAGTCTTTGCAGGGTTAGGCACATCCTCTCCCACTGAGGCCAGACAAGGCAACCCAGTTGGGCAATGGATTCCACAGACAGGCAACAGCTTTAGGGATAACCCCCACTCCAGATGTTGAGTGACTCACATGGAGACTGAGCTATATCTGTTACATATGTGGCCAGGGCCTCGATCCAGGCCATGTATGCTCTCATTATCTCCTTAGCTGTTTTGTAACCCATGCCACATTCACCTCCATACATACATATAAATATAATTAGCTAGGGTCCCCATATGAGCAAGAACATGACATTTTTTTCTTTCTAAATCTTAATCACCTCACTTAATATAACACTTCATATATACATCATCCTACCAGTGTTATAATATCAGATAGTACCTGAGGCATATAGAAATGCTTCCCTTGCTTTGCTGTAGCCTTCTCCTGAGTTACTCACCAAAGTATTTTAACTTTCTTTGATTTATGGTTCTTATTATTCCTTAAAATTATAAAGCTCTATGAAACGGCTTCCACACTGGAACATGGAATTTGTGGTAACATAAATCTGTTTTCCCAAGCCATAGTCACTAAAGTTTGGCTCTAGAATGAATGATTTCTTATTCCCTTTAAATTCAGAATGGGGGTGGGGGTTGTTTTTTGTTTTGTTTTGTTTTGTTTTGTTTTGTTTTGTTTTGTTTTGTTTTGCCTTGTCTTGTCTTGTTTTGTTTCGTTTTGTGTTTTCCTAGCCAGAGAGTGATGGGAAAATCCAAAACCGAATTGACTTCATTATTTAACTATCTATACTAGGTAATCTCCTGGGAAACACTAATAACATATATTTGTTTGTTTGTTTTTTCATTTATAAAACTACAGAGTGATATATCCTCATCATGTTCACCCTCTATAAAGAATACACATTTGTCTGGACACACACACACACACACACACACACACACACACACACACACACACACACAGGATGTGTTTTAAACATGTGCCCTTAAATTAGTTGGGTCTTTTCTTTTGTTCTCTATTTTTCAGTTTCTATAAGGTTTTAAAAACAGAAGTAGGAGGAGAAAGGAATGGAGTGAGGAAATGTTTCTATTATCAGTGTTTCAATTACAAGCTTTCCTCTTCACAACTACATAAATAAGGACATTTTAATACCCTAATTAATATCCATTTTTAACTCTATGCCGTGTTTTTATTGCCTTCCACTCATTAAAAATCTAATGAGCATTAGCATACTGACAAGGATAATAAATGCCAACGATTCATATTCAGTTATTAACATTAATGATTTTCCCATTGGAATGTAATATATGTTTCAGCTCTTTTGCCAAAAGCTCAATGATACTTTTATCTCCAGTCGACCAATTGCACATTTAATTTAATACCTATTAAATGCAAACAGCAACTCTGAAATTACATTAGAGTTGTTACCCAAGCCATCAAGAGCCCTCAAGTAAAAAGTGAAGATTAGGTAAAGGACTGATGCGAGTCACGGAGTAGACATGATAAGCAAAGCCTGCCTCAGTAAAATGACTTATAGCAGCAAACAAAGTAAGTGGTGGGACAGACTCTAAGCTCAACAGCAAGGCAGAAGTTGCTGCTCCTCACACAGTGCACAGAAGAGCACTGTGCAAGGCATTCTTCTTTCTAGAACTCTTTCCAATGGGTAAATTGTACCCCAAAGTTTTATTTTGTAGTATTCAAAAAACTAAATTCTTGCCAATATTAGTACTACTTCTCTGAGATAATTTGCCATTTTCTTCAAAAAGTTAGGAAACAATAATTTTAGTTAAAGGTTGTTTTTTCTAGTTTCTTTATGTGTATATTTGTGTGGCCATACATGCACATACACTCATGCAAGTACGCGCAGGTGCACATAACCATATAAGCATACGGGAAGGCAAGAAGTTAACATGTAGTGTCTTCTCAACTTCTCTCCACCTCACTCTTTGAGGCAAGGTCTTTCACTGAACCTCAAACTCATTGCTTCACTACAGTGATTGATTAGCAATCCTTGGATCCTCCTGTCTCTGCCTCCCAGAATGGGAATATAACATAGTATCCTCTTATGTGTCTTTCATATGGATACTGGAGATGCAAAGTTAGGTCCTCTTGCCTAGGAAACAAGCACTTTCCCCAGCTCTTTAACCCTACTATTTTTTATTTTATTTTTTCTCACTGTATTATAAAGAACTAAAACAGAAATCGAATGTGTGCTGGTCAATTGTCCTCCTAGGCTGTTTCCCAGTGGCCCTGGCTAAAGTAGTTAATGGATCTATGAAAACATAAAATGTGTGCATAATTATGATATATATATATATATATATATATATATCACTTGCTATACAAATATATATAATATACATATATGGTAATTTAAAGACCAGATTACATATACCTGTCTCCTTAATATTGATAATTTCTTAGGTCAAAATCCCTTCTCCTGGTTGTTGTGTGAAGTTCATTATTGTGACCCATAGTCATCCTACTGGGTTATAGTACAACAGACTTTCTTTCTTTTTTGTTTGTTTGTTTGTTTCTTTCTTTCTCTCTTTCTTTCTTTCTTTCTTTCTTTCTTTTTATTAATTATTTTATTTTATTTATTTCACATCCTGATTACCACTGCCCCAGAAACCCTCCTCCCGTGAAGTCACTTATTCCACCCCCCTTCTCCTCTGAGCGGGTAAGGCCCACCCTGGGTATCCCCCACCCTGGTGCATCAAGTCTTTGCAGGGTTAAGCACATCCTCTCCCACTGAGGCCAGACAAGGCAACCCAGTTGAGCAATGGATTCCACAGACAGGCAACAGCTTTAGGGACAGCCCCCACTCCAGATGTTGGGTGACTCACATGGAGACTTAGCTGCACATCTGTTACATATGTGGCCAGGGCCTTGGTCCAGGCCATGTATTCTCTCATTATTTCCTTAGTTGTTTTATAACCCATGCCACATTCACCTCCACTGATATACATACATATAAATATAATTAGCTAGAATCCCCATATGAGCAAGGACATGACATTTTTGTCTTTTTAAATCTTAATCACCTCACTTAATATATACATTATCCTACCAATGTTATTTCATTTTTCTTTTTAGTTAAATAAAGATCTATTGGGTATATATGTGTCACATTTCCACTGTCCATTCATCTGTTGATTTGATGGACATCCAGGCTTTTTTCCATTCCCTTGCTATTGTGAATATAGCTACAGAGAACACAGATGCACAGTTATCTCTGTGGTAGGAAGGAGAATCCCTTGAGTATTTGCCCAGGTTTACTTTTCTGTGAGATAAATTGGAGAAGCTGAAGGAATTTGTTTGGATGTCAGGAGGGCTATTGTGAGTAAAGCAGTTGTTGGACCTGAAATTAGGGACAATGTCAAAGTATATAATGTATGGACATAGATGTTTCCCATCTGAAAGCTGAACTACGCTTACATTGCACACACTCACATGCTCGCCTTCTCTTAAACACAGAAGCAGCCATGCTTGTGGCAAATGCTCTATATTTTTCTTCAAAATGTTTCATTATCTTTGAAATGAGCACTGCAATGACTAATAATGTGCTGTTGCCTCTTTTAGATGAAATCTATAAATGTCAAGGAAAATTCTAAGATCTTTTTTCCTAAATATTTAAAATGTCATAAGTTCAATTTTTAATATAAAATATTAGAATATGAATTTGGAAAAAAACAAGACTTTGCATGTTAATTTTTTATCTTAAAGAAATGAAATTAAATAAAAACAAATTTTAAAACCATATTTATCTCAAGCATGAGTTGTTTATAAAAGAATTAAGATTTATCAAATGATGTGCAGATCTTCATGTGGACCCACTGTCATCTTCCTCATGAGACACAGCAGAAAGAGGAATCTGCACAAATGCACAGACATCTCTTCAGAGTTTTTATCTTCTGCAGTACACATGGAATACTTACAAGGTCATTTCGTGACTTTTAGAGATGAAAGTGTCACATCCAAGACCAAAGGAGAAAAGGCAGTGTCCACTTGAGAATTTTTTGGAAGGTGAATCCTGTGTTTGTGAAGTTCAGGTACAAAGAAAATGCTTGGCATGTATTTGCTTTTTCTTACGGGCTGCCAGATATGGCAACGTTTAAAACCCAATCAGAAGACGAATGCTTATTCCACAGATCCCACGGTCCTCATATTCATTCGGCAGAGCTTTGCAGCTCTTAGAATACATTTGTAGCAAGATTTTGCTGAAAGGACGCTGATATAGCTGTCTCTTGTGAGACTAGGCCGGGGCCTAGCAAACACAGAAGTGGATGCTCATAGTCAGCTATTGGATGGAGCACAGGGCCCCCAATGGAGGAGCTAGAGAAAGTATCCAAGGAGCTAAAGAGATCTGCAACCCTGTAGGTGCAACAACATTATGAACTAACCAGTACCCCGGAGCTCTTGACTCTAGCTGCATATGTATCAAAAGATGGCCTAGTCAGCCATCACTGGAAAGAGAGGCCCATTGGACTTGCAAACTTTATATGCCCCAATACAGGGGAATGCCAGGGCCAAAAAATGGGAATGGGTGGGTAGGGAAGTGGTGGGGGAGGTTATGGGGGACTTTTGGGATAGCATTCTAAATGCAATTGAGGAAAATACGTAATAATAATATATAAAAAAAGAATACATTTGTAGAACTGTAACACTGAAGCACAGCACACCACAAGACTGGGTTCTCCTTGCTTTATCTCTATGGCATTTTCTTAATACTGTTACGTAAGAACATGCAACCATTTATATATTTTTAAATTTCGATCATCATTAATTATCTCAGCACATGTGTTGTTCTCCATTAGAGTTCATAGTTGCCTGATGTGTCTCAAGTCTTTATGAATATTTCAGCAGACTTTAATAAGCTCTGGGATTGCTTTATTTCTGCAAGTAGTATGCTAATCCTTCTGAGCTGAGTACTTCCATAGGTAAACAGTTCTTGGACAAGGTTCGCCATGCCATTCACTGTCTGGAACTCTGTAGGAACTAGAACAGCCACATTCCCTTTCTCAGTACCATTCTAAAAAGTGAAAAGCACACATTTTCCATCCTCTCTTGCAGCTCAGTGAGGCCATGCTGACCTATGTTGACCTATGGTTGACCTCTGGTTGATATACTGTACTGGAAAGCCCAGCGTTGGTAATAAGAGCTTGAAGGTAGCCAAGTGGGAGAACTACTCTTGTTGGCTACCTCACTCACCCTCACTTCTGAGTGATTACAGTAAACCAATTTCACACCTCCCCTTCACCAGCAAAGTTTCCAGTATGTGGTCCCCTCCTGCCACCAGGCATTAGCATCTCAGATCTTTGGCAAACTAATCCCCATGTATCACTTTCAGAGTTCAGTGTGCTCTGATGGAAAGACAGATTTTTCCCTGAGTCTTTTCCTCAGTAGCAACACAGGCTAAATGGCATTTATTTATGCAGAGCCCACATCCAATTTACTTTTCCCAAGGTCCTTGAGGCATTGCTAGACGTGTCACAAACATTTCCTGGGTCTGACAACTATTAACAAATATACACATGCACATATGACTTTTGGTCTTTTCAATTAGATTAAAGGAAAATTAAACAGCCCCAAAAATCTAGACTAAATCAATAGTTTCAATCACATATTCTGGCAGATAGTGCAAATGTTTGTAAATAGTAATGAAATAAAGTGCTAGAAAACTATTTACAGAGATTGAAAAAAATCTCTCTCTCTCTCTCTCTCTCTCTCTCTCTCTCTCTCTCTCTCTCTCTCTCTCTCTCTCAACTAAAGATACCTCTGATAAGAAACTTGTACTAACCCATTTGGTGAATGAACTGAACATGAGAAATAATGAAGAAAGTAAACAAAATAAGCTTAAGAATTCCGTCCTGCCTGATACACTACAAAACGAAGCAAATCTAGCCTCATGATTTTACTGATGCTTTGTTATTCAATTCTTTAAAAATTGAAGCTTTCCTCAAATTTTTTATCAGACCCATAAATATGTATTAAGAAGCTGTAATACTCAAGGTCAACTTTAGTCTCCAGACATGGACACAGGCATGTGTGCCTGCTCACACGTGCTTGCACACAAATAGATCACACTCACACGTCCACACACACACAAACAACAAACACACGAAGTTGACCAATCAATAGCCCCAAAGAGACTTGCTTTATTTGTTCATTTTTATAGCCTGCCAATCAAAAACATGTAACTTAGAGACTAGAGAGATGGCCCAGCACTTAAATGCATGCATTGCTCTTACAGAGAACCCAAGTTTGGTTCCTAGGGCTCATGGCAGACCATTTACAACCAGCTCTGACTCTACCTCTAGAGGGATCCAGAGTGGACAATTCATGGTGAAGGTGTAAAAACAGACAATGCATAACACTATTGTTTTTAAGTTTGTAGCCAAGGAGCACATTGGGACATATTTCTCACATGATGTCACATCAGGAATCATCTTTATTCATTACTTAACTCCCTCCATTTTAAAGACATAATAAGCTTCTTTTTATACTAATAGTACCTTCTTACAACAAAAGAAACATTTTGAGCTAGTTGATAGTTATTTCCTCTACTTCATTTGTTTGAAAGTCTGGGAGTCACATCCATGCACATAGATATAACAAACACACACACACACACACACACACACACACACACACACACACAAGTAAATGTAGTAAAATAAGTATTTTTTAAAATGTGCAATATTGTTATCTTGTTAAACTCCAATGGCCACATATCGGGAACATACCATCTGCCTCTTGCTGGGATGGTTGTGCTCAAAGGCTGAGTGTGCTTATAAAAAACATGTGCTTTAAGAATTTTTTTCCAGAGAAAATACAAAGCTTTAAAGACTAGCTGAAGTGCTCCAAGGTCACACTGTGATGGCCAGTGCATGAAACTGAAACTCAACTTGAAATCTCAAAATGAAGGCACTGCCCCTCACAGCAACAGAATCAAAGGGCACCATTCAGCAGGGACACACATGATAGCTCCCCCAAAGGCAGACTGGGAATAAACAGAGAGGCTAAGAAACTGGAAATCCAACCCACAAAGTGGGTCGAAATACCTCCAGAGACAAGGAAGAAAAACGATGAGTTGTGCTGAGAACTTTAAAAATATGCGTTATGTCCATGATGTTGAAAAGTTATTTTTAAATAAGGTTAGTTGTATACTTCCTTTGTAGGGATGTTAGGTATATCTGTATATAACCAACTCAATATGATGAAAAAAACATGGTCATTTCCTCTGACTCTCAAAGGCCTTCTACCTTCATATAGTTATGAGGACTGGGATTTTCTTTAATGTGGGACTCTGCCTTCACTATGCTATGATCTGGGTCACAGATGCGTTCTTACAGAGCATGGAGTACAAAGGAGAGCCCTAAGTCTTCATGTGAGATAATCGCACTGAGTCCAGTAGGGCTGAGTGAGAAACCAGAAGGACGTGAGAAGTCAGGAAGCAGAAACTAGAGTCAGAAACAACAGTTAGAAAGCAGCCATGTAAGGAAAGCACAATCAGTAGAGTCATAGAGCATGTCGTGGGAAGAACCGGAAGTAAGAGCATGGAAGAACTGACATAATAAAAGGAAGTCACATTCCCAGAGGACTGAAGAAAGGTCTTCTGGTAGAATATCAATTTTTTGTTGATGCAGGTATTCTTTGAAATGCAATAAACATTGTTTTAGCACTGGAACCTTTTAGATTAAATTTAATATGAAAACAGATTGGTGAGTCAACCTGAAAAGTTTTGTTCTAGGGGAAAAGACAATAAAACATGACACACACACAAAAAAGAAGAAGAAGCCATACAAGCAGATGAGTTCATTGAAGACAAAGTTGTGCAAAGAAGAAGAAAATCACCAGTTCAAGTTCCACCAAGAAAATGGAGGTGGAGAAAAGAAGTCTACAGATATATTCATAAATGATAAATCGTGTAGTGTTCACGTCGGCAGCACACCTACCAAAACTGAAGCAATGAACAGATTAACACAGCCCTTGTATAAGAAGGGCATGTTAACAGTGAATGGTCCAAAGACTGTATGTGTTGAGCATCAGAAGCAGCCAGGAAATTCAAAAAAGGCCCCGTGGAAAGCATGGTGAGGGAGGGTGGATATTAGATTACAGGTAAAATGGAAGTAGAAGTGGGACAGTGACCACTCGGGATGGAGGCAAGGAGGGACTTAGAAGTATGGGGAAGCATCGGTGAAGGGAAGAGATAAAGGGAACGTGTATGAAAAACTATATGGAAGCAAATTAAAAAATCATTGGCAGAGATACTAGAATACCTGTGAAATGAAAGGTGAGGGGGAGTATACTGGGGGCTCTAGGTTTAAGTAGGAGATGAGAGCCGGGGAATAGGGTAGAGGAGGGTTAGTGAGTGGGTTAGACCAAACTAAGAACATAAAGATACTCACTAATTACTAAACAAACTTTGAAAGACAACCTTTACAAAAAGTTTGAATGCAATTAACCTGTATGGGCGGAGCAACTGACTTCTAGACTACATAGGTTATTGAATGAAAATTGCAATTCAAGGCATGGGATGCCTCCCTAAAAGTGATTAATCAGGGAGCCTCCATTGGTCTCCAAAGCAATACAAGCAGCTACCATTGTCCTTGATTACCACCCATAACTAAATCATAAGACCCCCACTGCTGAAGATAGCAAACATGCTGCCTGCAGAATGGAGATACCAGTCTTAAAACCTTCCTATGGGCCAGATTTCATAGAGCTAGAGAGCGCCATGCAGTCTGCTACGGCAGAAAAGACACTAAAGGTCTTACACAGCATGGGACCCTGGAATGATGAGACACTGAACTTTCAGGCAAGATATGCCTAGCAGTACAATACTGACATGACTGTTAGGGGAAAACTAGCTGCTTACAGAAGAAATCTGAGACCTGCCCTACAGGAGGTGACTTAGTCAGGTTTTCTATTCCTCCACAAACATCATGACCAAGAAGCAAGTTGGGGAGAAAAGGCTTTATTCAGCTTACTGCTGTTCATCACCAAGGAAGTCAGGACTGGAACTCAAGCAGGTCAGAAAGCAGGAGCTGATGCAGAGGCCATGGAGGGATGTTCTTTACTGGCTTGCTTCCCCAGGCTTGCTCAGCCTGCTCTCTTATAGAGCCCAAAGACTACCAGCCCAAGGATGGTCTCACCCACAAGGAGCCTTTCCCCGTTGATCACTAATTGAAAAAATGCCTTACAGTTGGATCTCATGGAGGCATTTCCTCAACTGAAGCTCCTTTTTCTGTGATAACTCCAGCTGTGTCAAGTTGACACAAAACTAGCCAGTACAGGAGGTAATTTCATGTATGGTGCTTGAGTCCAGATAAAAGGCCAGGGGATAGGACCTACTATTCCTATTTTGCTAAATGATCCTGTTGTCAAAGTATCTTCTAAATGATTATGTTTATATCCATGGACCTGGACTTGAGGGTCTAAACTTGGCCAAAGAAACCGCACCCCTGCAGTAGGCAGCATTCAGCGGAGAGATGCATGAATGGCCAAAGTGCTGAGAACAAGAAATTGAGTGTGCAAGCTTAAAGGGAGACTTGTCAACTACATCCTTTGGGGCTCGGGGGACATCATGGATAAAGAGAAGAAAAGAATGTAAGAGCCAGATGACTAGAAGAAGTGCTGAGAAACACTATCTTTTGAGCATAATATGGTTAGACACTTATGAAAACAAAGCAGGATTGGTTACTTACATAAGATTTCATCGATCTAGCCAAAATCCGGGCATAGTTGATTTTTGCAGTCAATAAAGCTGGAGGGAGTTAAGAGTTCTAAAGAATGTTTTGACATAAGACACGGAGATGCAGAATTCAGAGTTTCCCTGCTGGTTTTCATTCTTTCTTTGGTTCAGTATTTCCTCACTAGGCTCCTGTACCTACCTTTGTAATGGTAATATATACTCTGTGCCATTGGATGTTGGAAGTATCTGATCTGCTTTTCTCTCTGGTTCTTATAAGGAGTTACAATTAAGAGATGGCCTTGAATGTCTGAGACTTTGGACTTTGGATTTTTAAGTAGTGGTTGAGACTGTGAAAGACTATGGGACCTTTGAAATTGAACTAAATGTATTTTGCATTATGATAGGACTGCAGCCTATGGGGCCATGGAGTAGAATGTGGTGGAATGCTCCCCATAGGATAATATATTTTTGAATAAGAAATTGAATAGGCAATCCTAAAAGGGACACCATTGTCAGCTATATTCTTTATGAGTCAGGGTACATCAGAATACATATATTTTAATGTTTAGTCCTTACTTGATAAGCTGTTTGAAAGGATTTGGTGATGTGACCTTAGATACATCCTCATTGAAGAAAATGTGTCACTGGGAATGAGTTTTAAGTTTCAAAAGCCCAAACCTGGCTGAGTCTCTTTACCTGCAGATCAGATGTAATGCTCTCAGCCACCACTGCAACACCATGACTTCCAGCTGCTCCCAGGCAGGAACCCTCTGTTAACAAGCTCCCGAATAAATGATTTTCTTTATCAGTGTTGTCTTGGTCATGGTACCTCTTCACAGCAACAGAACACTAAAGCAATGGTATACATTCTGACCTACCCTTTTCTAAGGACCTATTGGCAGTTTATCCTTACTATGGCAGGAAAAATCACTCTTCTTTGATATTGTGGTCATTGGCAGCCTTCACTGGAAGGCTCCTTACCAATACACATGTGCTTAGCACTAAGTGCACTTATGTTATATATATGCAAAATTAGAAGAGACTCCTGTTGGGAAGAAATGGGGACACCGGAAGGAGGAAATAGGAATAAAATATGTTGGCACAGTGGACATGTATATGACATTCTCAAGAATAAAGAAAATTTTAAAGTTAAAAAAAATTGTTAAATAATTTGGGTAAGGGAGACTTTCACAATTTAAATATGATTTTAATTATTTATGGGTATAAAAAAACATGGATAAACAAAGGTGCTATAATGAAGAAAAGGCTCACAAATAATAGAGGTGTCAGAGGGTTCTGTCAGAGCAGAGATGACAGAAAGAATGTGTAACTGTGTTCGTTATCTCAGTGCTAGTAATGGCTTAATCAACACCTGCAAATACAGACCTGTATTTGTAAGATAAAACAAGCCATCAGCTTATTTTATAAGCTCTGACAGAGACCAAATGCCTATCATTCATAAACCAATTTGACATTTTTAGTATCTCTGACCAAAAGTTAATATATCAGTTTTGTCGATAAGTTGCCACAGTGTAGAAGAGTTAGAAAATTAGCTTCAGGTTTGCCTTTTGTTTCAGCCATCTAACCTTAAGTATGGTAGCCCTGCACCATATTTAAGAGTATTGGAAGACAATGGATAACTGACAGCAGTGTCTGAGATGGTGGGAAAAGCTGTCCTAAATACTTAGATCCAGTCAGAAGAGAGCATGGAGTCTGGGAGATCTGATGGGAGCATTCTTGACTGACTGATTCAATTTAGCATTCTTTGCTAAGACCAGCAAAGACTTGGATTTAATTCTTACTCAATCCAATCATCTCCACAGTTCACAGATTCTAACTCTGGTGAGCTGCCACAGACATACACTGATATTCACAAGGGAAGCTGGCTGAAAGAATGAATGTTAATGAGGAACTTCCTCCTCTCAGTTCACAGCTGAGGTGGCAAAAAGCTTCTTTCTGCATGGAGAGGTATCTATGTCACTCATGGCCGCCAATTGTCTTAGTCAGTATTTCTATTGCTATGATAAAACACCATGATTAAAAGCAACTTGGGGGAGAAAGGCTGTATTTGACCTTATACTCAAATTTGAACCTGTTGCCCATCATTCATGGAGTTCGGAATAGGAACTCGGGACAAGAAATTGGAGGCAGCAACTGATGCAAAGGCCATGGAAGAACATTGTTCTTGATTTGTTCCTCATGTCTTACACAGCCTACCTTCTTCTAGCACCCAGGGCCATCATCCTAGAAGTTCTACTACCCATAAAGATCTGAGATATCACATATCAGTCATAAAGCAAGAAAATGCATCACAGGCTTATAATACCAGTCAATTTGATGGAGGCATTTTCCCAGTAGAGGTTCTCTGCCAAAATGACTTCCACTTGTATCAAGCTGGAATAAAATTAGCCAACACACTAGTCTACCTCCGATGTACAAGCAAGTCCCTCCTTTTAAACTTTGATATTTTATAAAACCCTTGAGGCATTCATACAGTAGAACTGCCACAAGAATAACTAGAAATTCTCATTCAACTAGTATCTGGTAATGTGTTTTTAGTTTTAAATTTCCCTGTAATGCTAGAGTTGAAAATCACAGAACCTGACCCATAAAGATAACCCACTGCTGTTGCCAGCTGTTGCTTTTGGAGTAAGTATGATGTCCAACCTGGTCCAAGTAAATAGCCAAGAGCATTGGGAACAATTCTTGGAAACTTCTCTTGTCTCTTATCAGTAGATGCTTATGAAAGAGGCACACTTTCTTCTTTCAGACATTTTCTTAACTAGAATGGACCCATTGGACTGCAGATATCTTGCAATCCTGGGGAGGGTGTGGGGAAATCCCTTTTGACTGAGTGAATGCCACAGACAATAATATGTGAAGGCCATATAGAGAACAAGTCTCAGTGACCATATTGTTTGGGAGAACATTACACCCCTACTCCTAGTTACTGAAAAGCAACAGCTCACCTTTTGTTTAACCCTAATCTAAGTTGTACTTAACTGTTATTGTCACCCCAAGGCATTCTTATATATGACATTAGTTACCATTCATATTTGAGTGGTCTGATAATTGATAGACCGTGAAGAAGTGTGTGTTTTTCCATGTCATTGCTCAAGATTAATTTTGTCATTGTTACTAACATTTTTCCAGATATTTTCAGTTTAGTAATGTTTCCAAATTTATTCTGTTGAAAATACCCTTATGATTTAGGGTCATTGTTTTGAGCTTATTTCACTATGCCCATTTATTCCAACCTCACTCCAAAGCGATAATATCTACAGAGTTCCAAAAACTCCTACACAACATTCTTGCTGCCCTTTCATTCATTTATTTGTTTAGAAAATCAGTCAACAAATGTAAACATTCCTATGTTCCTGCTGGGATACACAGACTTCAAAACATTTGATATGCTCCTAATGAGGCTAACGTCTAGTAAGGAAACTGTTATATTAACAGATAATTGCAATAGCATGTATTTAATTTATCAAGGAAACTATCTAATAAGATAATTTTCAGGAGCCAGGCAAGGTTGGCAAGCAACAAAACATGTCTTATTAATTTGTAATTTTATTAAGTCTCCAAATACCTGCATGTTAGGGGAAAAACAACAATAGCATCCAGGAAAATAGAAAAAGCAAAGTTGAACTGCCAACAAGAAAAGAGTAAAAATGAGACACCTTGATTATAACTCTGTAATCTAATCTCAAAACATACACAAAGGTATTAAAGTTTGATGTACATAATTTTTACTATCAATGCATGAGTCAAAGCAATTTCTTATATCACTGCTTTATTTGAAGCAGAGGGCACTAAGGAAATTGCCTATTCAGAAAGCCATAAATAAGAGTAAAATATTCTTACATCCTAGGTATTATTTTTTTTTTACATTTCTCAGACACTTTGATTTTGCATAATATGACTTCATAAGTAACTGTCAAAAAGACAAATGATTCGATTATGCCCAAGATTTCTAAGACTGACTAAACAAACCACTCCATTGACTAGTTCATTTTCTAAACTCTGTTGTTTGCTTCCACTTTTCTTCTTACTCAATAGAAAAAGCATTAACCTGGGAAAGGAGGGGCCATATTTTACTTTTAGACATAAGTTCTGTGTGATACAAAATTTCAGATTCTAATGTATGAACCAAATATCTTGTCAGTTCATAAACACATACAATCAGACATATGATCCTTAACAATGATATAGGCAGTGCATGTTATAATAGCAACTAACCAAACACCCTGCCCAATATTTACATTTTTACGTTTTACATAATTAGGAAAATATTACATTGAATATGTATGTGTTTGATTATTTTGCCCTTGAGAAAAACACTAATGAAAGTCCCTTTAAATTGATTGGTGGCCATTTCAAATAGCAATCAGAGCATATTTGCAAAATACTTTCTGCCTAAGGAATACTTATCCTAATAGTAAACTTGATTGTCAAATATTTCTAATATTTTTTCTGGGAAAAATTGTTGAGGAATTTGATCCTCCAAGCACAAATTATTTCCCTAAAATACTTTTTTTTTCTTTCCTAAATCCCTAATTCTGTACCTTTAGAAAGATGAAAAAGGGATTTATGCTTTGGGCCTGATAAGTCCGATTTGCAATTATCCCAGTCCATCTTCCTAGTGCCTGGATTGATATTCAGGTCTTGAGGAATCTAGCAAGGCTACAAGCTAGACTATTGAAGCTGTCCTAAATTTCTTTTATCTGGAAGATTCAATTAAGTTCTATGACAAATCCATTAAATGCAGGAAATAAACTTCATTCTGGAACTGTCAAAGAAGGAGAGAGGGTCAGTTAAGTGAAGGAGCCTTGGGCAAGCCTGACACTTGTCAGATTTCATCATCAGGTGATGATTCTAGCAATGAATGGACTCAGCCCATAACTGACAGCTTGCTCCAGGAACACTGCAAATGAGTGTTCCCAGGGATGTAACGCTATCTTCAGTGTACTCCTCTACTGTGCATAGATCAGACTACATTCCGTTCCCTAATCTGCTACCTCCTTACTTTGTGCTGTGACACAGAGGCTATATGTACTTCATTAACTTCCATAATTAAAACAGATAAGGGTTTCCCTCTGGGAACAAATTCTTTTTCTTTTTAGGTGTGAGTGTATGTGCATGCATACATGGGTGCATGAGTGAGTACCTCTGGAGCTAGACTTATACGTGGTTGCAAGCAATCTGTCTTGGGTGTTAAAAACCAAAATCAGGTCCCAAGAATGGTGGAATATGTTCTTAAACACTGAGACATCTCTCCAGCCCCCACAAATTCTTTATACTATCTAAATTTTAAATCTTTTTAAAATATATTTTTAAATATTTTTTATTATTATGTATTTTCCTCAATTACATTTAGAATGCTATCCCAAAAGCCCCCCATACCCTCCCCCCCCACTTCCCTACCCACCCATTCCCATTTTTTGGCCCTGGTGTTCCCCTGTACTAGGGCATATAAAGTTTGCGTGTCCAATGGGTTTCTCTTTCCAGTGATGGCCGACTAGGCCATCTTTTGATACATATGCAGCTAGAGTCAAGAGCTCCGGGGTACTGGTTAGTTCATAATGTTGTTGCACCTACAGGGTTGCAGATCTCTTTAGCTCCTTGGATACTTTCTCTAGCTCCTCCATTGGAGGCCCTGTGCTCCATCCAATAGCTGACTGTGAGCATCCACTTCTGTGTTTGCTAGGCCCCGGCATAGTCTCACTAGAGACAGCTATATCAGGGTCCTTTCAGCTAATTCTTGCTAGTGTATGCAATGGTGTCATCGTTTGGAGGCTAATTATGGGATGGATCCCTAATCTTTTTAACTCTCAAGAATTACTTTTAACAAATTACCTTTTTTTATTATATTTTTTTCCACTTCTGTGACCAAAATACATAAGAGAACAATTTGAAGACTGGATGATGAATGTCAGCTCATGATTTCAGACATGTTGGTCCATTATGATGGGGTGCACAAAGATCAGTTTAAGTCAGAGTGAGAAAGGAAGCAGAAAAAAAGAGGAATACAAGAAATGGCCAGACCACAGTTTATCCTAGGGCCACACCCCCAATGCTCTGTTTTCTCTAATTAGACCCCAGCTAACAGCAATGCTATTATATTGTAAGTCCATTAAGGAAATAAGTCACTAATCAGCTTAGATCATTTCTTCAACATCATATATATATATCCAGAGGCAAGAATCACCAATTTCCTAGTATTTACAGCAATCACATTAACAACCAAAACTAACCATCACCCCATTAAACCCATGTATGTCATGTCAACGAAATTCTTCCATTGATTATTATACACACACACACACACACACACACACACACACACACACACACACACTTACTCACACACTTTCAAGAAGGAATCTTGAAATCTCAGTATAGAAACTGCATGGCTTCATTTTATGTTTCTACTAGATTTTCAAATGTTCATTTTTGCTCATGTTTATATTATTTTTATCTATATGGCTAATTCAGGTCCAAAGAGTAATGTTATAAAATTATCTTGAGTTGAAAATGAATTTTTTTCAGGAAATATGTTCTGATTGTGGTTTCCTCTCTTCCAGATCCTCCCCACTTCCCCAGCCACCCAAGCCCACACCTTTACTTTCTCTCCTTAAAGAACAATGACACCTAAAATAATAATAGAAATAATAAAAAATAAGATAAAACAACCAGAATAGGACAAACCAAACCAAAAATAAAAAAAGAAAAGGCATAAACAACATATGAAAACCTGTGCCATATACATTCACACACAGAGAAAATCCTCAGAAACAAAGTCAGAAAATTTATAAGTTTAAAAAAAAAATGTCCAGACAAAGCGCTGTGAGCAAGCAAAATAAAACAAAATCAAACAACTACAACAAAATATCCAAATACCATTAAGATGGTTTTGTGTTGGGCATCCACTGCTGGTCATAGGCCCTGCCCTTAATTGTGATTTGTATACCCAGGGAAATTCTGAAAGAAAAATACTTATTTTTGCAGACAATTATCAATTGGAGACACTTAGGGATAGAGGCTTGTGTCTACTTTCCCTCTCGGCACTGGGAGCCCACCAGGCTTAGATTGTGCAGACTTAGAATGCACTACCGTGTCACTCTCTGCTCTCCCTGTGGATGACCTCCATCATATTTCCGGGAGGAAATATATCTGGCAGTCTGCTTTTGAGTTGAAATCAGTAAAAAAAAATGTATTTAATACCCATGGATAAAAACAATTCAGAGATAGGCACAGATGAACCCTGGGGTTATTGTTGGCAGTATAAACCCCAAGTTCCATCCTCTAGCTAGCTATCCACAAATGAGATAATTTCTCCTTTGGGAAGGCTTTATAAATTACATTGCAGAACCCCTTGTTCTTTCTTTTCCTCACTTTTGTTAGTATGTGTTAACTGTAAGAAGATATGCATTTGTAGCATGTATTCTGATCATATTGGTTCATCTTCATCTTTCATTTTCCTCCTCTTCCTTTCTCTTGTCTCAAGTGACCCCTAGTTTTAGGTTCCTGTCCTGTCTCCTCACTGAGCTTCCTTCCACATGAGAGAAAGCCTGCATTCTATGTGTGCCCTGGAAGGACTGATGTATGTCTGTCGCTCAACATGGTGATCCCCAACCCCATTCCTTTTCCTGAAAAATGAAACAATTTCCTTCTTCCTTGTGGCTGGATAAAATCCCATAGCATAAATACTACATTTTCTATATCATTCACCTGTTGATGTTGACTGTGGGTCTGAGTCTCATTAATGAACACATTCATATTTTAGCAGTTTAAGAAGCTACAAAAAGCAGACATGGAGCTACAGAAAATTAAGCCATTCGAGTTCAGGAGGTTTGCTAAACTGCTTGGTACTGATAACCACTTAGCACTGCCTCTGCCTGTCCTGCAGCCTATCCTCCAAAAATCTCCATTGATGCATTTATAGAAGCATATCATTAACATAAGTAACTAAGACAATGAGGGCAAGCAATGCCACACATAGGCATCTGGGTATGCACTACTGCTTTGGAAAGAGGCTGGTGGCTCATTTTGCTGAAGAACATGAAAGACCATTATGAAGAATAAATGGGAAGGGGCACAGAAAGTTTCAAAAATTCTCAAAACAAGAGAATTATCTTTGCCTTGGTTTATAGGTCTTTATGTATAAAAGGAAATGTACACATTGACAAGAACAGATGAACCTTGGGGCTGTTGTTGGCATTATAAACCAGAGGTTCCTTGCCACTAGCTATGGAACTTGTATATAAACAAGAAAACTTAAAACACTGCTAAATTATGAAAAGTCAGGGGATTCTGAGATGACTTGCTTATTAATCGCTTGCTACACAAAACAAATCAGTAGTCTTCATGTTCAAAGTGAGATTCTGGGTGAAAAGAATCTGAAGTGGAGAGAGATTAGGAAAGGTCCAACATCAACCTCTGACCTCGACAGCCTGTGTGTGTGTGTGTGTGTGTGTGTGTGTGTGTGTGTGTGTCTGTCTGTCTGTCTGTCTGACTGTCTGTCTCATACACACACACACACATTTTAACAGCTTATATTTTAATACGATTCTTCAAATATAATAAACAAAAACATAGAAGTTATGTGAGAAATTGTTAACATACAAGTAAAAGAATTTGTTTTTTGATTAAAATTAAAATTTGAAATACAGACATGGTGGCACATACCTATCATCATTTCACTTTCTAATTTCAAAATCGAGGACCAGAAAAACTGAAGTTCAACAAATTCAAGGTCACCCTAAGTTATAGAGGGAGTTGAAGGCCAGTTCAAGTTTTGACTGATACTCTTGTCTCAAAACAAGCAAACAAAAAAGATAAATTTAGAGTATTTCTTGACAAAGGATAACAACCACTCTGGCTTCTGGTTTCATTGAAGTCTGCCCGGGTAGCCTAGGATATCTTTTGTGCTCTTATTGAAGTCTGCCCGGGTAGCCTAGGATATCTTTTGTGCTCTTATTGAAGTCTGCCCGGGTAGCCTAGGATATCTTTTGTGCTCTTATTGAAGTCGGCCCGGGTAGCCTAGGATATCTTTTGTGCTCTTATTGAAGTCGGCCCGGGTAGCCTAGGATATCTTTTGTGCTCTTATTGAAGTCTGCCCGGGTAGCCTAGGATATCTTTTGTGCTCTTATTGAAGTCTGCCCGGGTAGCCTAGGATATCTTTTGTGCTCTTATTGAAGTCGCCCCGGGTAGCCTAGGATATCTTTTGTGCTCTTATTGAAGTCGGCCCGGGTAGCCTAGGATATCTTTTGTGCTCTTATTGAAGTCTGCCCGGGTAGCCTAGGATATCTTTTGTGCTCTTATTGAAGTCTGCCCGGGTAGCCTAGGATATCTTTTGTGCTCTTATTGAAGTCTGCCCGGGTAGCCTAGGATATCTTTTGTGCTCTTATTGAAGTCTGCCCGGGTAGCCTAGGATATCTTTTGTGCTCTTATTGAAGTCTGCCCGGGTAGCCTAGGATATCTTTTGTGCTCTTATTGAAGTCGGCCCGGGTAGCCTAGGATATCTTTTGTGCTCTTATTGAAGTCGCCCCGGGTAGCCTAGGATATCTTTTGTGCTCTTATTGAAGTCGGCCCGGGTAGCCTAGGATATCTTTTGTGCTCTTATTGAAGTCTGCCCGGGTAGCCTAGGATATCTTTTGTGCTCTTATTGAAGTCTGCCCGGGTAGCCTAGGATATCTTTTGTGCTCTTATTGAAGTCTGCCCGGGTAGCCTAGGATATCTTTTGTGCTCTTATTGAACTCTGCCCGGGTAGCCTAGGATATCTTTTGTGCTCTTATTGAAGTCGCCCCGGGTAGCCTAGGATATCTTTTGTGCTCTTATTGAAGTCTGCCCGGGTAGCCTAGGATATCTTTTGTGCTCTTATTGAAGTCTGCCCGGGTAGCCTAGGATATCTTTTGTGCTCTTATTGACGTCTGCCCGGGTAGCCTAGGATATCTTTTGTGCTCTTATTGAAGTCTGCCCGGGTAGCCTAGGATATCTTTTGTGCTCTTATTGAAGTCTGCCCGGGTAGCCTAGGATATCTTTTGTGCTCTTATTGAAGTCTGCCCGGGTAGCCTAGGATATCTTTTGTGCTCTTATTGAAGTCTGCCCGCGTAGCCTAGGATATCTTTTGTGCTCTTATTGAAGTCTGCCCGGGTAGCCTAGGATATCTTTTGGGCTCTTATTGAAGTCGGCCCGGGTAGCCTAGGATATCTTTTGTGCTCTTATTGAAGTCTGCCCGCGTAGCCTAGGATATCTTTTGTGCTTGTGGTGTCTTCATGATAAGCTTGTTATTATCTTTAAGATAATTCAAAGTTCTTCATGCCTAAGTTTCATTAAGATTTTGCATAGACTTGCAGGTTTTCTTTTCTATTTAAGTCACTTTGGCTAATTAGGTAAGTATTATCTCGTGGGTATCCATAATTCTCTCTTGATACAATAAACAAGTTTAAATAATTTTTGATGTAGCTTCCCAGGGATCAAATCTAAATTTTAGAATAAAAAAAAAAAAACCCTTGAATTAAAAATACCAGAATTATCCTTTATTTAAAACAACCTCTGAGATTTTCTGTGAGGCCCTTGGAGAAGCATATACGTTTGATCTTTCATTTTACAAAAAGAAGAAATAATTAAACCTTTTGGTGTGTCCCCATTTCTTAAGTAACTATGCTTTATTATTATAACTATCATTAACACAATCAAAGCAGAAAGGAAGCTTGGTCTAGGTTAAATACATATAAGCACATTGAATTTACATAATATTCTGAATGATGTGCCATGGGTAGGTCATTGATATTAACTCATTTCTTCACTATCTGTAACATGTATTGGGGGGGGGGGAGAGTGAAGCCTATATGGCATATTATTTATTATACCCAATGGATAATTGTACTTCTTTTCTGTTGTTGTAAGTTATCATAATAAATTAACCACCATCATTCTGCCCTTTTTTTTTTCTATAGGTACTATTTTTCTTTATATTTGCCTAAAGGCCCTGCTACAAGATTTTGTAGCAGATAGATTTTATAGAAGATAGATTTTTGTACAAGATAATTTTTTTTTATCTTCAAGAAAAGGAGCACTCTTGCAACTTCATGAAAAATTCTCTGCCAAGAGTCCTTATCATTCAAAGAACTGACTTCATTAGTAGCTTCCGGCTTGACTCCACTTGAACAATTTCAGATCATACCAGTAGACACTCAGGGTTTCCAGGAATTCTTTAATCAAGAATCTGATGATTTTTTTTTAAACAGAGAAGTGACCTAAATAAAAACTAATTACATAGGACCAAGTACACTGATGAGGACAACTGAATTTGATTATTAATTTGAAATGTTGATGTTTTGTTATAAGCTTTCAAGTTATATAGGCTCAGAACTTATTTTTCCACTTATATTTCTTGGCCTCACTATATTATTTTAAGCTAATGTCTGATTCTCAGTGAGCTCTGAGTATTCACTGACGTTTACTGATCCTCTTTGACTTGACATTAAGCATTTTCAGGGATTTAACAAATTAGCTTTGTTCTTGGATGGATATCATTGAATAAATCAACTTTACTTCCAAGACCATTCCAGGAGTGTCATACTTGAGAATAAATCTGTTTGATTA
Source organism: Mus musculus (assembly GCF_000001635.26). Taxonomy (NCBI): domain Eukaryota; kingdom Metazoa; phylum Chordata; class Mammalia; order Rodentia; family Muridae; genus Mus; species Mus musculus. The sequence goes on along the minus strand of NC_000078.6, from coordinate 59,752,725 downwards.
TGTACAATTTCACCATTAGCAACAACACCCAAAAAGTCATCCCAATAGATAGATAGATAGATAGATAGATAGATAGATAGATAGATAGATAGATAGATAGGTAGGGTAGGTAGGTAGGTAGATAGATAGATAGATAGATAGATAGATAGATAGATAGATAGATAGATAGATAGATAGATAGATAGATAGATAGATAGAGCTAGTATCTGGTTTACAGAGTCCCAAGTTCACTCGTGGTAGGAACATCATTTTCTGATAGGCCAGACAACTTAGCAAATTCATGAACCTTTCCCCTGAAAGCACAGATTCCTAACTTAATTGTGCTATATTCCTCCCCCTCACAATGCATCTGACAATGGTGCAGATTCTGACCCTGAATTACTGTCTTTGTAATTTAGACTTCGCAGCTGTCATCCAGTGCTCAACATCACTGCCCATGCTTGTTAATAGCATCTGCACACAACCACGCTGAGCCTTTTTGAAATGTCCTTAGATAACAGGCTATCAGGACTTCACCTTTAGAAAGCCTGAATCCTATACATGACTAGTTAGTCTCTATCTGTAACCAACCTGGGTCAACTCAACACACAACTCAGAGCCTAAGCAGTGGCATCCACTGTACCAGCAGACATCACCACACTGCTTCTAATAGGTCATAATTTCAGAATCTGAAGTAAATGACATTTCAAAGCTGGTATTGTTCAAGAAATATGCTCCACAATAAGGCTAAAAGATTCTGCAAAAAGAAAAGGCAATTTTTCTCCAACCAAAGGGAAAAGTAGCCTTCTCGCTGATAAAATTGCTGACATCTAAAACCATTAATGCAAAGAAAGAAAAGGAATTTACAGGGTGAAAAGCACTTTGGTCCTTCCTCTGTCCCCTGTTAGCTATGAAACTTCAGAAAGTCATTTAACCTCACAAAATCTGTTTCATTATCTACCTAAGTGGTCATCTGGGAGAACTTCTAGATAAAATAATACATGTGAAAATATATGTATAAAAGTTAATGTGTCGAATTAATATAAAGTATTATACCATTAACACAGTGATTATTAGACTTCTTGGTGAGTAAAGAAAATGTAAGAAAATTTTTGAAAATTCACTCTAAGAACTTGAAATATGGGATTGTATTCAATGAAAAATCTTTCTCTTTAAATATTCAGTAGTCTAAATCTATGTACTTTTGAAATTGGTCAAAATAGAAGAGTTTATTGATCAAATCAGATTATACTCATCTAAAATTATATTTAGGTTAAAGTAAGGTGGAAAATCATCTGAGTGATAAAATAGACAATAAAAGATACCTGATGATCACCCATAATTTGACTGAAATGATTGTGAGGGACAGCAGATTTGACTTACCAAGCCAACTTAGCCTTAGATCCCTTTTGTTAGTAGTAAGGTATCCATTTAGTCTAAACTTGAACAAGGTAAAAGGGAACACATTACTTCAACAAGATCAGATCTGTTTTCCTTAATTTCAGATGGACTGTCTCACCTTGAAGAACCTCTACCATAAAGTCAATAAAATGTAACTGGAGAAAGCAAAGAGGGAAGCCAGTAATAAGACATGCTTTAATAAACTGTTATAACTGGGTATGTTCATAACAACAATCCTAACCAGGTATTGTAGAGGCTGTGAGAAAAACCAAAGATGTAACAGACCTCAACAGGCAATGTGTACTTTTGTGTAGAGACTCAACAATATGCTGTAGATGTAGATGTGATGTCTACTTATAAACAGTGTGTGTTGGCAGTTATTTTTTAAAGCATTCACTTAGTTAATAATAACATTTTTAAAAGTCAGTTTAGTTCCTGTAATGAATTTGCTTGTTTCTCTTTCTGTGTCTCAGAGTTAAGCATTAGACAAATTCAAATATTTCTATTGCAGAATGCTTTGAGGTTATTCTTTTAAACATTAGCCCTAATTCTTGAATCTCATCACTGATATGTAAACTATGATGACCAGCACAAAAGAAAGCATGGAAATGTGATATACGTAGTAGATTTTTAGATTTCTGATCCTTGGTAAGTAGCATGCTTTTATTGATTTAACCTAAGATTGTGTTCATGAATGTTCATGACTGTGTCATACACAAACTCATTAAACTTTTGCACTTTTGGAAATTAAAACTCCTGATGTGGAAGAATGCTCATATATTGTATATGTGCGCGCGCGCGTGTGTGTATGTGTTTGAATGTTGAGTGTTGTGACTTTAAGTTATTTCTGATAAAGATTTACTTTATCAGATATTATCCTATCTTAGAAATCACAGGTTCTGGAAATAGGGACTGTAAGAACAATTCTGTAGTATATATCATCTTTATTTTAGTTTATTGTATGCTTGGTGATTCAAATTCTACATCTACAGTATAATAGATGACATTTTAGAACATTTATTGTAATGAGGATTTTAGCCTCATTAGCTTCATTAGCCAGATCCTGCTAAACATAATCACTTTACAGATAAGGAAACTGAGGAAAGAGGTCCCATAGCTTGCTTATGTAATGGACTCTTGACGTGATTAAACCAATATTTGAACCCAGATGATCTGAGAGCAGTATTTTATTACTGTAGCTTTCAATGTTATGTTGCTTCAACAGTCACACACACACACACACACACACACACACACACACACACACACACAAGAACTGAGTGCTAAGATACAATTTCAGAAACTTCCTAGTGATTCAGGTATAATAATTAACAACCTTCAAAAGCTGGAGAAATGGCTCAACTGGTAAAGTACCTGCCACACAAACGATATAATTGGAGTTTAGATTCCCAGAACTCTCTGAAAATTAGGCCATAGTGGTACATGCCTTTAATTTTAGCTATGGATGACAGTGGAATCAGGTGTTTCTCTGAAGTTTGTTGGCAGTATGGCCAAATCAATAATCTTCAGGTCCAATGAGAAACCCTGTCTCTAAATATAAGTCAAGAACAATTAATTGAACAAAGAAACCTAAAGATTATCTCTGACCTCCACACATACACAAACACACACACACACACACACACACACACATGCACATATACACACATATATACAATACTGCCATATTTACATATACAAAAATTATAATTTCTGATTATCATCATTTGATTATTCATCAAATATCCTCAACACCAACCTCACCATCCACCTTAACACAATGGTGTCTTGAAAAGCTTGGTCAAATGGGTGGATACTTCATTCCTCCTTAGAATAGGGAACAAAGTAGCCATGAAAGGAGTTTCAGAGACAAAGTTTGGAGCTAAGGCGAAAAGATGGACTATCCAGAGAATACCCCACCCGGGGATCCATCCCATAACCAGCCACCAAACCCAGACACTATTGCATATGCCAGAAAGATTTTGCTGAAGGGACCCTGTTATAGCTGTCTCATAAGAGGCTATGCCAGTGCCTGGCAAATACAGAAGTGGATGCTCAAAGTCATCTATAAGATGGAACACAGGGCCTCCAATGGAGAAGCTAGAGAAAGCACCCAAGGAACTGAAGGGGTCTGCAACCTTATAGGTGGAACAACACTATGAACTAACCAGTACCCCCAGAGCTTGTATCTCTAGCTGCATATGTAGCAGAAGATGGCCTAGTCAGCCATGACTGGGAAGAGACACCCCTTGGTATTGCAAACTTTGTATGCCCCAGTACAGGAGAATGCCAGGGCCAAGAAGCAGGAGTTGGTGGGTAGAAGAGCAGGGTGGGGGGAGGGTATAGGGAACTTTTGGGATAGCATTTGAAATGTATATAAAGAAAATATCTAATAAAAAACAAAACAAAACAAAAAACTCTGCAAAAAAAAGAAAGAAAAGAAAAGAAAAGAAAAGAAAAGAAAAGAAAAGAAAAGAAAAGAAAAGAAAAGAAAAGAAAAGAAAAGAAAAGAAAAGAAAAGAAAAAGAAAGAAAAGCTTGGTCAATGCCTGGTTTTTCAAACAGACTACTTTGGGCACTCCTCTAACTTCCTGAGCTAAGGATTCCATCAGGAAAAGAAATTAGATTACTCTATGTTTCCTCTAGTTATCAGGCACCGGCCTCTTGTAATTATTGCTTCTGTTACTAGCTGCTCACAAGCCATTTCTTTCCTCCTCCTTCTCCTCCTCCTCCTCCTCCTCCTCCTCCTCCTCCTCCTCCTCCTCCTCCTCCTCCTCCTCCTCCTCATCCACAACAACAAATCTGCAGTCACTTACTTTCCTAGTGTATATTCGACAGGAATCTTCTTATCTCTTAAGTATAGGTGGACTATTTATCTACCTTCATTCTTTCAATATTACTCTCATTTTCCAAGATGGAAAATTTACAGGAATCAAAAGACCATGCCAGTTTATCTCACATTTGTTGTGCACTAGAGCACCAAGTAACCAGGCATGTAGCTAATTTTCAGTTAGCAGCACATAAATTGTGTGTTGAAGTAATAAAATGATGGCAATAAAAACGATAAACCTCACGTTTATAAAACAAAGTAATGAAAAGAAAATTGCCCCTCCATGTGAAGTCAAGTCGTGAAATCCCTTCCTATAAAACCTGTTCTTGAAGTAAGTGCCCATGGCACACTTCAGCTATTGATTCCTGCAAGTTAATAATTTCTGCCAGTGGTATGCAATCCCTAGATGGTTGGTAAAACATCTGTCAACCTGTGTCACACTCTAAAAAGTCACCCAATGGGTCAATAAAATTTGTGTGTCTTTGGTGTGCAGACCATCCTAGAAGATACAGTGGGGAAATGTAACATAAATAAATGTATAAATTGATTCAGAGACCAATGAATCTCAGTGACAGCTCTCTGGATAAGAAAATATAAAGTCACATTTAGAGCAATCTCATGCCCCTTTAGGAATAAACACAAAGTTTTCATGAGGTAATAAGTTATTTGAAATCCACTTAATCCATCTTTTTTTTTACAATTAGAAAAGCATACTTTTCAAAAATGGTAAGTTTTATTATAGTGATATATCTCATACCTATTGGGCTTTAAGAACTCTCTTCAGGACAGAATGTGTTTACCACATAACCCAGAGCACAGGAAGAAGTCATGGGGCTTACTTCATTGGAACGGAGTGACCTATCTTGTTATCTCATAGGAAGAGAGTACAGGAGCTATGCATAGCCTGTGGGATGCATCACTTGACTCAATGGTAGAGACAGGATGAGGGAGGATCTGTACATGTGGACATTTCGTGAAGCTGTTGGCAACACAGAATATCACAATCATCACTCCTGATAGAAATGTCTTGGGGAAGAAATAGCCAAGAACAGAACTGCAAATTCATTTTATTAACTCCAGGATGTTATAGCCTCACACCAAGCAGATTGACTTAAGAAAGGGAAAGTACAAATATTCAGAGAACGCAAGAAAGGAAAGACAGAGCTGCAAGACACTGTTCTCTGAGCCAGACCTTGATTTTGTTGTTCCGTTCACCAGATTCAGAAAAAGAAAAAGCTGGATTGAAGTCATCAGAACTCTCTCCATAAGGTGGGGTTCAACACAGCTTTCAGTTCTATTCACGTGAAAACAATTCTCAAGAGCTAGTATAAAAAGCCATAGGAACAGAGCTCTGCACTAATCCTCATAGTCCTATGAGGATTCCAGCTCCCAACAGGATGTGAGTGGACTAAAATAAGTTTTTTCCTCTCAGTTGGAAATTAAAGAGCCCAAAAGACCAAGAAAGGATCATTTCAATATAAAAGGAATACTAATGTATATCATATGCCCACTGCTCAGTAGAGGCTTAATAATGTTTAGTGAATTGATATAATAAGTGAGCTAACAATGAAACACGGGTCTTCTGTGTCTCATACTCTAGCATGCCCCCCCCCCGGGGGCCATTTTAAAAACTACTAGAGAAACTTTTTGAAAGTGCATGTAGACCCTCTCCAGAGAAAAAGGGCTACTACACATGTGAAACAAGTTCCCCCTTGTGATTCTTACCCACAGCTAAATTTAAAACAAAAAAAATAAAATAAAAAGGAAACATAAGGTTTTATAAAATAAACCTCTGCAGGAAGACTAGGTTTTGCAACGGATTTACTCTGTAATCTTGGGCAGTCTATACCTCTCTCAAGCACAAAGCACTGTGTGACCAGGTAGAGATAGCACACAGCCACAGCGCCTGCAACTTGATCAAAGCAAAGGAAAGAGAAATATACAATACAAAGTGTTTCATGGCGTCTTAGAGTACAGAATGTGGTGAAACTCTTCCCCCATAAAATAATAATCACCAATCAGAATCATTAACATTAAACTTCATTACCCAATAACCTGTGCTGAGCAGAATTTCAAAAGTCGTTATACACTTGCTATAATCATTGTAGCCCTGGGCCCTCACAAGATCAACCCTTTAGCAATTAGATTCTATTAACTATCAGTAGAATCTGGGAGCAGTGAAGGGTATGGATCACTTTCTTTACATTGTGTTCCTCCTGCTGAGTCTTCTAAACTCCAACAGATAGCTATAAGCCCATGAGCACACCAGTGGCTTGGCAAATCTTGGTGGGTCATAGAACAAAATGAAAAGGACTTCAGGAGGACAATTTGTGGGAAAGGGGAAGGTGGACAGGTGTGCTAGGGAGGTGAAAGGTGACAGTGATCGATAGGTAAAAATTGATATATGTAGCCAGGCAGTGGTGGCGCATGCCTTTAATCCCAGCACTTGGGAGACAGAGACAGGAGGATTTCTGAGTTCAAGGCCAGCCTGGTCTACCGAGTGAGTTCCAGGACAGCCAGGCCTGCACAGAGAAACCCTGTCTCGAAAAACCAATATATATGGATTTTTAATATAAATTCAATTTAAATTTAAAAATAGCCACTGTATCCATATATTCTTACAATGAGCTCAGTATTATATCCTCTGCACAGTTAAAATTATATCCAAAGGTGATAAACTCTCAAAGAAAATTTCATAGGTCAAGAATGGCAAAGTTGTCCTTCACATTCAGGCAGGTGGCTTTAAACCAATGACACCTCCCACCCCACCCCCCACCCCCCACCCCCACACACACACTCAATCCCGAAGATGTGTTTATATTCCAAAAGTTCACTATGTCATAAGTACCCATATGTTTTAAAACTAATGCACATTTTCCTTGTGAAGGAAAGGAAAATATGTGTCCTTTAAAACTTGAAAGGGCAAGCCTTAATAAGGCAATTTCCTGTAGTATTATGTTTGCACACCAAAGCCTCTGAGGACCTCTTAAAGAGAAAGTTTGCTATCCGTGCTGTCTCGACCAAGATCTCATGGATGCTATCTGATAAAAGACAACTCCTTAGGAACTCAAACTCTGGAAATTTCCAAGTTATTCTTAAAAACAAGATCACCAGATCAATAACCTAATCAATGATATTTACTGAATTAATGGATATGATATGAAGGTCTCTTTGCCCAATACTTTGTAGGTAGACTTATATCCTGATGATGTAGGATAAAGCCTTTCCCATTTAGTCACCTGACATTCATTAATAAATCTTTCATTTTATCCAGCCTCATGATTACTGTTCTTGCTGATCTTTCTTCCATAAGCACCAGCCTGACAGTGTTCAATCCATGTCAACTTAAAATATGGGTCAACTAGAAGGTAACCAAACCATGGCGCTCTGTGGAATAGATCAATATTGGTCTTTTGGACTAGGTTCAGTTTCAAAGGAGAACAAATTATTACAAGACAAGATCATTTTACATGGTTGGTCTCTTCCACACATGAACGCTTCTGTTTCTCAGCTGTAATATGACACAGCCAGAGACACTCTCCCCAGGATCTCAGCACCATTTTGTTTAGACATCACTGCCACCAGCCTTTGAGTAAGTGAACTCCACTTACAATGTTTCAACTTCAATTGCTTTGTTACAACCACACAAAATTAACTAATCCAGTAATTCCCCTGCTTTTATTACTTGGGTTTAAAAATACTTTTTGTTGTTTTGATCCATTTCTTTAAACACCTAGAAAAATTCATTTCAATACCCCTACTGAATAGATGAAGGGCCACAGATCTAAACAAATACCTTCTCCATACATCAGTCCTCTCCAGGATCATATGAGTCACTCTGTAATTTTAGGTTTGAATCACTCATACCTACTTTTTAGGGTGTCGATATTAACTCAGTTTCCTGTCCTTTCTCTGTCATAAGAGTTCTATTTTAGTAACTCATTGTTAAGAGAGCTATATTGTGTTTCTCTCATTACCTTAGTTCTAAGAAAGGTGGTGAATATTTAATGGGGTTGAATTAGCTGGAATGTTTGAGCTGCAACAAGGACACCACTCAACAGTGAAAGTCCCTTGATGGGAATACAGTTAGCAGGCAGTATCACTTCCCTATGACGAACTTCACTACAGATGGTACAGAAAAAGTTCAGAATAAAACTGGCACTGCCTACCTTCGTGACATCTCCTTTACCCGGCTTTCTCACCCGGAAAACATGCAACAGTCAGAACTATTTCTCATTGGAGATTGTGTCTAAGGAAAAGATCCGTGTCCTGCCTGGCAGACCCGCTGTTCTTGAGCCCCAAGGTTCCCTTTCAGCTTTCAATTTCTTTCATATTAGGTGTGAGTGCTGAAGCAATGACTCGGGAGCTATGGCTCTCATTAGAATGTGCCAAAGAGCAGTGGGAGGGAAAAGGGGAGCTTTATTTGAACTTCTAACCTGACAAATCTAATTTGCAGACAAATGTTCCTAAGGGAGCTCTGGGCCTCCTTGGTCAGAAAGTGCATACCACTCAATGTCACTATTCCAGATTACAGCCTGGCAGCCCGTGAAAAGCTTAATAAGGCAAGCTAACCCTTAGTAATCAGTTTCTGTCCTGAAGGTACCTCTGCTCAGAAGCTTGCTCTGGAAAACACGACATTCTGTGTTTCACTAACTCTAATTCTGTCCATCAGTGGCATAAGCATCCATTGAGCATCTATGATATATGAATCGTGAAGCCCTATAAGGCAGAGGAGGCAGACCTCGTGGTGAAGATGCCATGAATTTACCCTCACGGAATTCACTCTTTTATTTCGAAGATAAACCCACCACTGCAAGTTTGGACAATATAGTATTTTATTTCAGGACAGTGTAGGAAAGTGCAAGAACATACTGGAAGGTTCTAATTTTGTTTTAGGATCTGTGACAGCTTCACTGAGAAAGCAACATTTATCACTGAGGGATAAACAAAAGTTACCCCGTATGTCAGACCTCTCTCGTTCTGTTTCAGACACTCTTGCTGGCTCATCCCTTGCTCCACGTGCTCTGAAGGCAGCCAGATCTTAGCACACTGAACATTTCCACTCAGCTGTAGCCTCGCACTGCCTTTCTCTGCCTTCCTTCTTGCTCAGCTCGCCTCCCACACCGCGGCTTTCCGGGCTTGTGCCCCAGAGCTCAGTGACAATATTGGTGAGACCTAGATGTGGGATATTTAAGAGCAGCTGAGACGAACCTCTGACGAAGCTAAGAGGAGGGACTGATGACGAACCTTCTTTTTCCTCCACCCAGGAACCACCCTGGGAAGAGTTCATTATTCCAAGAGCCACATAGCAAAACTGAGCCATCCGTCTCCCCGATCTGAGATTTCCCTTTAGGGTTTGCCTTTTCCTTCCTTCTCTGTCCCTCCGTTATACCTCACTTCCTGTCCCATTCCGAGGCAGATCCCTTAAAAGAGAGTAGTTATTAGCCTTTACCTAAGACTCACTTTCTGGAAAACAGAAACATACATATTTTGGTCTAGTTGCTGAGTTATATTCTACGGAGAAAGAAACAAGTTCGAAGCCTAATATCCTGAGACCCTGATTTAATAGGACTAGGAAAACAGTAAGAGAATATAAGCAGCAATTTGAACAATCGTTTGAGGCACCAAGGAAGGGATAGATGGTATGTCAATTTCAAAAGTTTTAATATACACTGCCCTGTATGTTAACATACCTTTAACCACCCGTGGCGATTGAGTGTTCAAAATATGGTGAGTGCAAACTGATAGAAGTTGTAAGTAAAGAGAACATACAATATTCGTAAAGCATGTCAATTTTGACATTGATTACATAAAGTTGGCAATGCTACGGTGTGATGGGTTAAGTTAATAGCACTAACATTGATTTTTCCAGTTCCACTTTGTTTTTATTAATGAGCCTATCACAAAGTGCTAAATTATAGATATAATTTTCATTCTATCTTTTAATTTTTGAAATTAAAAATTACATTATTTTTCCTTTCTCCAATTCCTCCCATTTGCTCACCATCTTGGTCTCTCAGATTCACAGCTTTTTTTTCTTTTTTCTTTAACTGTTCTTTGACACATACACACACACTAAGAAAATAAATGTATTAATGCAACATGTTTAGTCTGTATAATGTTACACACACACCATTTCGGGGCTGAACATGTACTAGATAAACTATTAGTGTGGACAGGCTTCTCCTGGGAAAGGCTATTTTTTCCTCTTTCAGCATCCCTTAAGTTGCCTGTCGTTTGTTATCTGTGACTGGGTTCCCCGTGAACATACACTCGGCATGTCAGCCCATCTGTCTGTGCCATCCTTGCTTAGCTCTTATTCAGGCAGCTTTGCTGTTGGGACTTTGAGAGACCAGCTTTGCTTAAAATTCAAGTACATGCAATCTCACAGCCAACTTTCTGCTCCTCTGGGTCTTGAAATCACTCACCCCTCTCTTCCTCTATGCTCACAGAAGCTAAGACTCAGGCATTGTGTCACAGGTGTATCTGTAGAGGCCGGGCCCCACCCATCACTTGTTCTCTACACTTGCTGCAATGCTCTCTGTCTGTTGAAAATATACACTTTCTCTGATGAGGGATGATAGAGATACTTTTCTGTGGGCATAAGGATAAATATGTAGAATGCAGTTATGAATCATGCTGGTTTACTAAAGTGGTGGAATGAGGTTTTCTTCTAATACCCATGACCTCTCTACTCTGGTAATTATCTAGGTTTCCAGCACCAGGTATAACTTCTGTCTTGTAGAGAAGGCCTTAAGTCAAACTAGAGTTTGTGTTTACCACTAAAATACTCCTGCCACTATGAACCCTTAGGGTTATCTAACAAGGTGGGCGATTGTTGTGGTTCATAGCCATCACAGTTGGTTATCTCTGTTGGTTGCTTTTCTCCCTTGGAAGCTTGTATTGTGTCTTCAGGTACCTCATTGGGGAGGAATTCAGGTCATATCAAATTCAAATCCTTGGAATCTAGTGTCCAAATTGCATGGCGTCTTCAGCAATAGGATTTAATTTTCCACCTCTGGTGGCAATCAAAGGTGATAGCAATAGGCTGTATGCTATTACATACAAGAGTCTCTTGGACAACAATAGGCTGTATGCTGTGAGATTCTCTTGGACAAACCAGACCAATAACTTGAAAGGGGCCTTCTCATGCCTGGTACTGAGGTTTCTGGTAAATACTCTATAGCATTTGGGGGAAGCATTGCCAGTCTAGGTGAGAAATTTACATTTAAGCTAATGTATGTGTATTATGTACATGTGTATGTGTAAGTGCATGTGTGTATGTGTATACACAAATACATATTCTTATATGTAATTTTCAGTAAATAAAATTATGATTGCTTATGACATTTTTCAGACGTTCTTACTTTTATTTTTCCCTCTTCTTCTTTCTACTCTGTTGACCTCCTTCTTCCCTTCCTAATTAAATCCCTCCCATTTTATTTCCATTTTTAAATCACCTTTACCCTGTTATTCTGCTCTCAATTGCTACCAGCCATGTTTTCTTTACTTTCCTGGTTGGTTTTCACCTTCTACTTTGCCTTCATTAATTTTCACTTTAGATGCCAGGTTATCTGGCTCAGAGACTGTCAGAAGTTCTCTTGTCTCTACTTCCTGTTTCCCTATCATAGCACATGGATTACATTATATGCTACATTACATATTTGACTTTTCAGGGCTGGCAAGATGGCTCAGGGGATAAGAGCACTGACTGTTCTTCCAAATGTACTGAGTTCAAATACCAGCAACCATATGGTGGCTCACAACCAGATATGATACCCTCTTCTGGTGTGTCTAAAGTCAGCTACAGTGTACTTATGTATAATGATAAATCTTTGGGCCAGAGCAAGCAGGGACTAAGTGAGTGGGGTGGACTAGAGCAAGCAGGGTTGACCTGAGTGAGCAGAGGTCATAAAAAAGATTTCAATTCCCAAAACCACATGAAGACTCACAACTATCTGTACAGCTACAGTGTACTCACATGCATAAATAATCAAAAACATATTTGATTTTTCATGGATCCTGGGGATAAATCTCAAGTTCTCACTCTTGTGCGAGAAGCACTTTCACACATGGATCCCTCTCCCCTGTCTCAAATGAAAGTTTATCCTGGAACTGAACTAGCATTAATTGTGCTGGAGAAATAGCTTGGCTCTTAAGAGTACACACTGTTCTTCCATAGTACCTGAGTTAGTTCTCAGCTCCCACAACCACCTGGAATGTCAAGTCCAGAGGAATCATCTGGCCTCTAAAGGTACCCGCACTCATATCTACATATCCACATTCTGACCCACACATACATGCAATTAAAAATAATAAAATAATACTAGAGAAGAAGGAACATTTGTGCTATTGATCAGATTCAATAGATAAAGCTGACAACATCTGATGAAAGACCGAATGCAGCTATGAGACATCATAGACTTGCTGTGTGTGGGTTGACACATGAACAATCGATGGATAGAAACCCATTTGCAGAGCTGTGTAACTGTGAAAACAAGTTTGAAATTAACTTATCTTTGGAAATGCAAACTAGCATGTCTGAAGTAACCAACTGAAATCGTTCAGGAATAGTAGGCCATATATGTCTGGGAAGAATGAAGAGACAGTGTTGCCCTAAGGTCTAGTTCTGCTAGTGTTTTCATTACAGTAAAATCCATGGGTAGAGAAACCAAGACTCAGGAACAGCATATAGAAATGCAAGAAGAGAACACTATGTACCCTCAATTGAACCACAAACTCTTTCCCTTTGAAGTGGACATGACTGTCAATGGGAGGTTGACATGTTACTGTATCACACACAGCCATGATTCATAATCATGTATGTTTCTTGTTACTTATTCCACATGACAACCACCAATACCTTTTTTTCCACATTTTCTTTAATTAGGTATTTTCTTCATTTACATTTCAAATGCTATTCCAAAAGTCCCCCAGGCCCTCCTCTCCCACTCCCCTACCCACCCACTCCCACTTCTTGGCCCAGGCATTCCCCGTACTGAAGCATATAAAGTTTGCAAGACCAAGTGGCCTCTCTTCCCAATGATGGCCAACTAGGCCATCTTCTGATACATATGCAGCTAGAGACAGGAGCTCTGGGGATACTGGTTAGTTCATATTGTTGTTCCACCTACAGGGTTGCAGACCCCTTTAGCTCCTTGGGTACTTTCTCTAGCTCCTCCACTGGGGGCCCTGTGATCCATCCAATAGCTGACAGTGAGCATCCACTTACCTTTTAAAAATACTAATGTACCAACTATACCATGTTTCAGCCTTCCTTATCATCATCTACACACATTCGTTATTTAGAAGAGTGTTGAGCTAGGACTTATCTAGTAGTCACTTCTATCCCATTCTCCAGTGTCCTGTGAAAAGTAAAGATGCTACATCATGGTAGTACTCTGGTACCTGAAAATCGTAGCTTCAAACTTAGCATTCTCTGTGCACAGTTTTCTATGTATTTCTCTTTGCCCAGCTAATTCTTGCTCATCAATCATTTTGGAACTTTTGCTTTTTTCTTGCCTACTTATTTTTCATTTTACTCCTTACCCTGCTTACATTTTATCAATCTGAGCATTTTGCACATTTTTCTGTTTCTTAAACTCATTGAGACTAAGCAGACACAAACTCAAAACATGAATCTCTTGATTCTCTTCCTTCAGAGACCATGTTATTACTGGAGGAATCCATAAAACAGTCAGACTGATGTCACCAAAAATTTATGTTCAGCAAGTCACTGAGTATGGAATGCCAGGGTATTCTGACTTTCTATCACTGTGACAAATACCTGAGAAAAAGAGAATAGAAGAATGATTTGTTTGGTTCATGATTTCAGAGACTTCAGTCCATGGATGATTGGCTCTTTAGCTATGGAGATGAAGCAGGCAGAAATATGGTAGAGTAGGCACACAAAGATGCAGCTGCATGGTGTAGGGAAACAGAAATAGGAAAAAGTCAAGGTCAAACTACCTTGCAAAACCATTCCCCATTGACCCAATTATCTTAATCTGGTCCTACTTCTTAGTTTTTAATTACCTCCCAATAATGCCATTTTATTATAAATCCATCAATAGGGTCACTTCATTGTTTGGGTCAGTGCTCTCATGATCGTAGCACCTCTCAATAACACTTTTACAAACTAGGACCTAAATCTTCAACACATAAGTCTTTGAGGCAATACTGCAGATCCGAACCATAACAAGCATTGGCCTTAGGTGATCATTTCTCTTGAGTATCACTTCCCAATTACACTAAAGATTTGCCAAGTTCCCATCAGTGTTTTGCAATCTTGTTTCCCCACTTCTGTCTTTAGTCTTAGAAAATAAAACAAAATTCTGCCTCACAAGAAAAGCAATCACTGTCTCTCTCTCTCTCTCTCTCTCTCTCTCTCTCTCTCTCTCTCTCTCTCTCTGTGTGTGTGTGTGTGTGTGTGTGTGTGTGTGTGTGTGTACAATATGCAACCTATATATACCCTCAAATTCTCATCAATTAACAGGAAATCTCAATTCACTTCTACACAGAAACCTAGAGATCCTCCTATCTCAGACATACCCCTTAAAATACTTCCAATATCTTGATCCTCCAGCCATTCTTGAAACTTACTTCATCTTTTGAACTTCTATGACAATAGCTCAAAACAGGATAGTTTATAAATATAAATTTAAATCTCACCACTCTAGAGGCTGAGTCCCAGATCAAGGTATTAGTATATTTAGTTTATGATGACAACCCACTTTCTGTCTTTTCGATGATAACTCCCAGGTATACCTTCCCAAGGTAGAAAAGGTGAGACAATTTCTCCTTGATTTCTTCAGTAAGAATACTATCACTCCTGGGAACCCCACTGACAAGACCTAATCACTCTTCAAACTTCAACTATCTTTGAGGATTAATACTTCAGTAAATAAACTTGGTTCATGTGGAGAGCCGGTACGTGCTGCGAGCAATCGCATGTGTGCCGCCAGTAATCTCTGAGGAGAGCCGTGTGTGCCGCGAGCAATTGCCATTATAAGATGGCGTGGGCCTCCGCTGTGCCTAACTAGTAAACAAGCCTTGTACGCAGGTGCGAGAGTGAATTCACTCCTAGTCACTCCCATTCTCGGGGTGTAATAGTGGGGTGATGGGCAAGCAACGAATCGGGAGCTGTCACGCCATATCAGGTGCTGAAACGTCACACTGCGGGTTATAAAAGCAGCACCATTTTCCCGGTTTGGGATCTTCCTGAGAAGCAAGCAATAAAGCTCTCGCCGCGGAAGATTCTGGTTTGTTGCGCCTTTCTTGCCGGTCGAGCGGACGCAATAGGTTCACATAGTTATTATATCATAGAAAGAATTTATGTTCTACATAATTTTCTTATCTATTTCTTTCAAAGGAATCTTTGTCAATAATCTTTAAACATCTGTAAATTTCTGAAATCTTTAGACCAGTATTAAAGTAACCCTCGATTTCAGCCCTAAACAGCTAAACATCTCTGTAACCCTCCTTCTAACCTCTGAAATATCTCCAAGGATCAGGGAACATCTTGGGAGAGGGGATAAAATGAATGTAACAATCAAAGAATGGACAAGAATGCTTGAAACACTATCTTCTGAAGCTAGGGAGTTGGCCCAGAGGTTAAAAACACTTGATACTCTTGTAGAAGACTCTGGTTTTATCCCAAGTATCCAAACAACAGCTGACAACCTTCAATAACTCCATTTCCAGGGGTCCAACATCTTTTCCTGACCTTCAAGGTAACTAGACATAGACATAATATACATGCATATATGCAGGCAAAACACCCATACAGTGTTATGGTTTGTATATGCTTGGCCCAGGGAGTGGCACTATTAGAAGGTGTGGCCCTGTTGGAGTAGGTGTGGCCTTGTTGAAGTAGATGTGTCACTGTGGGTGTGGGCTTTAAGACTCTCATCCTAGCTGCCTGGAAGCCAGTATTCTGCTAGCAGCCTTCAGATGAAACTATAGAACTCTGAGCTCCTCCTCCATCATGCCTGGATGTCGCCATGTTCTTTGATGATTACAGGAACCTCTGAACCTGTAAGCCAGCCCCAATTAAATGTTATTCTTATAAGAGTTACCTTGGTCATGTTATCTGTTCACAGCAGTAAAACTCTAACTAAGACATACACATAAATAATAAAATAAATAAGTCACTTTTTAAAAAGAAAGAAATGCTCATCTAGACATGATGTGGCTATTATACCCATGAGCTCACAGCAGCTACAGTCACCTGCATGAAATCTGCACAATAAGCAACGTATGAACATTTCATTGTGGGTAGGAAGGGCAGATGCAGGCACACCCCTGAGGTACTATTGACAGTTAATGGCTGCTAGAAGAGGCAGTGTGGTTTTCTTCAGTAGTTTAGCCACTGGTAAGTTGCTCAGTCCAATAACTTTACAAACATGCTCAAGCAAGCGTCGTTAAATAAACACAGTGAGACTTTTTTTTTTAAATTGGGGCAATGAGATGACTCAGCAATAACTGTGCTGGCCACCAAGTCTGACAAATAAATTCTATCCCTAGAATTCACATAGTGGAAGGAGAGACCCAACTCTCCATAAGTTGTCCTCTGGACTCCACATATGTGTCACAGATGCACACAAGCACAAATACACACACACATAAAATAAGTGAAGGTGGATTCGAAAAGACAGAAAGACAGTAAAGTAGCAGTCAATAGTCACAAATAATATAAAATATCTTGGCGTGACTCTAACTAAGGATGTGAAAGATCTGTATGACAAGAACTTCAAGTCTCTGAAGAAAGAAATTAAAGATCTCAGAAGATGGAAAGATCTCTCATGCTCATGGATTGGCAGGATCAACATTGTAAAAAATGGCTATCTTGCCAAAAGCAATCTACAGATTCAATGCAATCCCCATCAAAATTCCAACTCAACTCTTCAATGAATTAGAAAGGGCAACTGGCAGATTCATCTGGAATAACAAAAAACCTAGGATAGCAAAAGCTCTTCTCAAGGATAAAAGTACCTCTGGTGGAATCACCATGCCTGACCTAAAGCTTTACTACAGAGCAATTGTGATAAAAACTGCATGGTACTGGTATAATGACAGACAAGTAGACCAATGGAATAGAATTGAAGACCCAGAAATGAACCCACACACCTATGGTCACTTGATCTTCGACAAGGGAGCTAAAACCATCCAGTGGAAAAAAGACAGCATTTTCAACAAATGGTGCTGGCAACTTGCGGTTATCATGTAGAAGAATGCGAATCGACCCATTCCTCTCTCCTTGTACTAAGGTCAAATCTAAGTGGATCAAGGAACTCCACATAAAACCAGAGACACTGAAACTTATAGAGGAGAAAGTGGGGAAAAGTCTCGAAGATATGGGCACAAGGAAAAAATTCCTGAATAGAACAGCAATGGCTTGTGCTTTAAGATCGAGGATTGACAAATGGGACCTCATGAAACTGCAAAGCTTCTGCAAGGCAAAAGACACCGTCAATAAGAATGGATTTTGAGAGATATTTCATCTATTTCCTCCTTTAAAAACTTTTTTTTTTGAGACAGGATTTCTCTGTATATCCCTGGCTGTCCTGGAACTCACTTTGTAGACCAGGCTGGCCTCGAACTCAGAAATCCGCCTGCCTCTGCCTCCCAAGAGCTGGGATTAAAGGCATGCGCCACCATGCCCAGCTTCCTGTAACAACTTCTAACCAATAACTAGCAACCTGGATTATGCCCTGAACCTCCAAATCCCTTAGGGTTCACTCCTCATAGGCATTTTTCACAAATGTGTACATTCAACAAATTGGTGTTTAATCATCATTTCTATTTTTAATTGCTGTTTTTATTAAATGCATAACTGCTTTTATCATTGCTTCAACTCACATTTTTGGTCAGCAAGAAGATCAGAGAAGGGTTATCCACTTGGAAAGCAGACAAGGTTGAATGTCTTCATTCCACTGATCTATTTCAGCCTTTGCCAGTTTTCTACACTAGACCTCCAGGTAAAGCCCTGAACAGCAATATCAGCCAATTAAAAAGATGCCCATTAAGTTAAAAATCACTGAGCTGAGTGACTCAGAAGAACATGAAAAACCAATCCACCTTTCACAGAGTCATGGCAAATAGCCTAGCCTGGGGGCTTCGCAAGCCTTTATTCTCACTAGTTTCAATAGCTCTTTATGAGGATAGATATCTTTTACTATTCAGTCTTTAACTTGCCAACCATTTAACATTAAGTTATGACCTAAGAGAAAGCAACAGCAGGAAATTCAGCTAGGTAGACGGCTCCCCTGACAAAAACAACTCGGGTCCAATAGCTCTGAAACTCCCATCCCTAGGATGGAGTGTAATAGAGTCATTCTTTCTAGAGTCTCTTTGTCACCGGCCCTCTATGATATAATGCCGTATTTAACAAATAGGTTTCTCACTCAATTCTCTCTAAGGAACTACCCCACTGGGTACACTATTTCCTCTTATTTCAAATGTGAAATCATTCCTCTTTGGTGATTTCTAACCCAGTCTATATTGAACATCTCCCAGAGTAGTTTCTAATATAGCAATACTAGACCCTGCATGTAAATATTTTGTTTCAATTGGCCTATAAAGATTGCAATGGGATTCCATTACAAATATTACAAGTTTTTCTTTGAGTGCTCCCAAACATGAATTGTGCAGTGTGAAAGCTGCTTATAATCTTCATTTGTGACCAGCAGTATTGGTGTGTTTCATTGCATACATTCCCATCTTTCTTCTTGGTAAACTGAAGTGTGATTTTTATGTACTTGATCAACTTCATGCATGAAATGAGAATTCCTATAGATCTAAAATATCCATGGTAATGTCCTTCCCCTGCCCAGGGATAAGTGTATCATACTACTATGAAACATCTTTCTAGACAATGAAGGATAAGGATAAGAAATGTCTGTTATGTGGCTTGAAATAAAGAAATGTGCTTTCGTGTGTGTGTGTGTGTGTGTGTGTGTGTGTGTGTGTGTGTGTGTGTGTGGAGAGAGAGAGAGAGAGAGAGAGAGAGAGAGAGAGAGAGAGAGAGAGGAGGAAGAGAGAGAGGAGAGGAGAGGAGAGGAGTGAGGAGGGGAGGGGAGGGGAGGGGAGGGGAGGGGAGGGGAGGGGAGGAGGTAAGTAGTAATTTCGAGATTTCTCCTCCCTCAAAGATATAGGTCTACATGTCATCCTGCAATTAGAGCTACCATGCAGTCAAGATGGAGGTGGGAAGCAAGGGTTTCCTAAGGTCAATGCTAATACAATACGGAGAGCAGAATGGGAGAGTGTGTATTAACCATGGTTCTTAGCTTCAAGCAGCATAAAAGAATTGTTTAATTTAAAGCACAGACACTTTGTTAACATCATTCAATGTCTGGAAAATTCAGCTGTAAGCTATACTCTTCTCAATAAAACACCAAACCACACAATGAAATGCTCTAAAGTACTGCAGTGGAAGTTTCAGTCCCAAATACATACCCTGCTCTGGTCAGTGTAGTCTGGGAACTACATATTGTTGTCTCTGATGCTAAGCAATGGCCTAGAGCACCTACAGGGAGAACCTGGACCGTAGTGCTGTCACCCCTACCAAAGTATGTTTCTAAGACAAATGAGTGGTTCTTTCAGCTTTGATACTGAAAAGTTGGCTCTGACCCCACCAAGGACTAGCAAAACACTGAATTTCTCACACTAGAGACAGGAGAGTCACATGCTGAAGTGCCACAAAGAATGCTGATAACTCAGTGCAAGTGTGAAGTCACGGAGTCCTAGGAGAGGTTTTAAAGCCTCCGTTAAAGATAACTCATCATGCTATTCTCTCTAGTTATATAAAAGATCAAAGGTTTTTTTTTTTAAACGTAAATGAATCAGTCCATGAAAATGAACCAATTATCAACCCTCCTCCTCAGCATGTTCACTTCTGCTACTCTAGCAAATTACTACAACCTTCATGACTTAAAACATGGGAATTTGCCCTCTTTACTTCTAAAGCAAAATGACAGTTCTCATTCTGGAGGACAGAGGGCACAATGCATTTCCTGGCCTTTAGCAGTTGATGCTCCAAATATTGGGACTCAGGACACCTTCCAGGAAGGACTCCTCCACCCTCACACTGTGACATTCCCAGCTTATGAAAGCTCTTTTGATTACATTGGGCTCACTTGATAACCCAAGATGATCTTCTCTTTTCAGTGTTGTTACTTTAACCTCGTCTTTAAATTCCCTTCCACTGTTTTTATTAACTAATAACCACAAGGTCATGATGGAGACAGTTGGGGGTCTGTTATTCAGTCAATAGCACCTGGTAAAATAACACCAGTAACTCTTTCTATGTGGTGTTCCCTATCAAAACTGATGTCTCATTTGAGGATCTGCCTGCCAGTCATGCTTTTCAACTTCTCTTTGTCTAGTAACAGCACATAAAAGGATGTTATAACCTAATAGTAGTCTGAGGACAGCTGATGGAAAGGGAGTATGGAGGAATAGGTGAGTGTAGAAACTCTAAGACAGGTGAGCATTGGAGATAAGACACTATTGAGCCCCTAAGCTTGGATGACATGAGCCTGTCTGAAAAGATGCCACTCCAAGAGAACTCCTAGTGGGATCAAGGTCACCTGATCCCAGGAGTTGTGGATATAGAGACCTGTCTAGGATTTTTGAGTTTTCTTCTTTATTGACTATTAGTCTGTTGACTTTAATATTTTTCTCTCAGTTAAGTGTCCCCATAGTAGCCTAGCCCCCATATTTCATTTTCAGAATCCCCCTTAGTCTCGCACCAACTTAACATTTGCAGAAAAAAAATCATTAAATCCTTTTTTAAAAAAAAATGTGGTGGGGCAGGGTTAACAACATTGAAAAGGGATCATCTTGAGTTATCAAGTGAGCCCAATGTAATCAAAACATTGACCGTGGATAGCAGTTTGTTGGTTGTAGCATATTAATATTAATGTAATATTATTCAACACCATCATAACATCGCTTTGGCTTATATGGAAACCAATGAAATTAAAGACAGAGGGAAAGCAAGGCATCCTGATATATCCAACATCTCTACTCGGGTCTAGATGACCACAGCCTAAGCTTATATTGTCATCTGATCAATGTTTAACCTTTGCCCCTGAAAAATTTCTCCTTACCACTAAAAGCACCACTGTCTGTGCCAATAGCCAGTCAGCCTTGACTCATCTCTGTGAGCATCTTTGTATTTTATTACTGGGTTCTGCTAAAGGCTGAAAAAAGATATTAAATATGGTCCAGAAAAAAATCACTGGGAAACCACAGCTCCTGACATAAACAAATAACAAGTAGAAGAACACATCTTATTGCCATGTCTGTGACTATCTCTCAGCCAGAAGAAAGCTCACTGCATAACACTGAATTCCTAAGCTGTGGCTGCATAGTCATTTGCATCCTGCCAGCATCGTCTCAGGAAACACGTCAAATGTAGTTTCACCTCCATTGGGTGGTTCTTTCAAAATCACGTATCTATAGAGAAGTTCTGTTGATAGAAAATACAAGCACATGTGTAGAATTGATTTTTAAACCCTTTCCTTCACTGAATGCTTTATTTAAATACAATTTCAGTCCATTCAAAGTCAAGAGCTCAGGAAAGAAGTAGCAACTGCTTCTGAAAACAGCCCTACCCCAGTACTGTGGTGAGTCGGAACAGTGGCAGAGTCAGACACTTTCAACCTAACAGGCCTTATCTGCCTCCCAGAAATCTCCCTACGTGGTGAGCCAAGAACAGCATAGAATTTAAGAGACAAATTATAATCACCTGGGTTTGTTTTGATTACTTTATCATTTGCTTGTTGCTCTCTCTCTCTAATTTGTTTGTGAAATCAATATGAACTAGGAGAAGATGGGCTTTCACGCTAAAGAAAAAAAATGAACTATTTTTGTGGGATAATCAAAGCTGATCATTACTTGTTTCCTCAATGCAGTCTATAATTTGATTGCCTAGAGGAGTGAACAGTAAGAAATTGATTCTAAAAACCACAGCTATTTTTTAAAAGTTAAATAAATATCAGTTTCTTGATATCAATACATTCTTGAAAATAACAAAGCATAAATATACCATAGTGTGTGTGTGTGTGTGTGTTTATTTAATAGAAAACACTCCAATACTATGAAACTTGCACAAAATATCCCAGTGGCATGAAATGTGGGGATGTATGAGCCTAAGACAGCCTAAACAGCTTTACAGTCTATATTCCAGTGTTCTGATCCTGTGGCAGCTATGGAACCTTACCAGTTGGTCTTTTCATCCTTTGGGGAAGTTCAAGGGGACAAGGGCCACCCTTCATTCCTGCTACTTCTTATGCATATATATCTCTGCAAAACTACTTTACTTTTCAAAGAATGAAGAGGTATCATTAAACAAATGTTCATTATAAAATATCTCTCATCAGGAATGAATAGAAATAAGAGTTTGGGGGAAATTAAAAAGACATGATTCCTCCTCTCTCATCACAAGTCCTCATTCAAAGCTATAATGACTAATTTATAACAGTAATTCAGTAGTGCTTTGGGTTTGAACAGATTCAGCCCCATGCCAAGAAGTAAGCATTGGGTCCCTTTTTATTATTATTATTACATCTACTTCCTAGGAGACTTTTACATCACTCATTGAGATGATTTTTTTCCATGTTTACAGTTCACACTCCTTTATTTTTGTTTGCCACATCTCTTGAACACCTATAACTTGTACACTTGAAAACACACAAATTAAAAGTAGCATTCTCAAGTCATAGCTAACAGCCAGTGCAGCTCTCTCTCTCTCTCTCTCTCTCTCTCTCTCTCTCTCTCTCTCTCTCTCTCTCCCTCTCTCCAACCTGAATTTATAAAACCCAAGATAGCCATGCCATCATCTCAGCATCTTACAGACACACCTAGGAAAGACCAGCCTAGGCGAGGTTGTCTGCAGAGACACTAGAAGCTGGCTTTTTCCAGAAAAGGGGTCTTATTCTGTGTTTTACAGAAAATCTACATTATAATAGGCGTTTCAGTTGCGTGTGTTACTAGAACTAAGACATTAGTGCTTGCTGAATGAGGAAATACATCCAAATAAAAATTCTAAGGCAGAGAAATAAAAGTAATTACAGATAGGAAAGAGTGTGATAAAAGAGCCATCTGGGAACTTCCTACAACAGTAGAGAACGTTAAACATTTTTCCTCCAGAAAATAAAATTTTTCCAGTCCAAAATCAGTGACGAATAATTAAAATGCATGCTACTTAGGTGGCCTGTCAGATTATAACTATGTGGATAAAATTCTCCTTCAGAGGCTTGAGGGTGGTTCTGTCGGTAAAGCACCTGCTGTATAGCATGAGGAGCTGTGTGCAGGTCACTAGCACCTGCATAAAAAAGTCAAAGTCAACACAGGGAAGAGAAGGTGGAAAAAAAGAGACCCTGGAGTGTGCTGGGCAGGTGGACTAGTAGAAGCATTGAATTCCAGCTTTAGTGAGAGAGTCTTGTAGGAAAAAAAGAGAAAAAAAGGTAAGAGTAATGAAGGAAGAACCCCATTGTGAGCCTCTCAACTTCACACACGATATTCCTTCACTGTAGGTTTCTATGAATAAGTGGGGGACTGTTGATCCAAGGCAGGGGGAAGAGTACAAGATGATCCTGGGGCATCTTATGATTTTTTTTAACTTCAGAAAGGGTTTGAAGGAAAGAGAGTATGAGAAGAGTGGCCACATGCCAAAAGAATATCAAAGTTAACTCAGTTAACTTAGAAGCTCACAGTGACTAAAACTGGAAAAAAAAATTAGTACAAATACAAATAATAGTGATACAATTGAATTCTAACACAGGGAATAAAATAAGTAGTCATGGGGTACAGTGATATTAGTAAGAATTGGATAAAGAAATGAGCAAGAACAGAGAGTAGCTCTTTCACAGTATAGTGGTCAGCCCTGAAAACATACACATCAGTAACAATTATACAGTCATAGCAGGTTTATAGGATGTGTGTGTGTGTGTGTGTGTGTGTGTGTGTGTGTGTGTGTGTGTTACATATATGCATGTAATGACAATTAATGAAAAAGAGGACATGGGTTTGAAAGATAGCAAAGGGAGATATATGGGAAGATTGAAAGCAGTAAAGGGAACGGAGAAATGATGTAATTATGTTATAATCTAGAAAATAAAAGGAAACACACTGTAGATGGAATAGAAGGAGAAAGTAACTACAATAATACAAAGCAGATACTACCAGCAAGATCCACAATCCTGGTGAAAAATAGCTAGGGGAGGACAAAGAAATATCATAAACATACACAGAATACAGAATGAAGCAAGGGCATCAGTGAAGGTTAACAATCAAGGTTAGCTCTTCAGCATAAAGCCTGTGCTTGCCACGTATCCAGCGGTCAGCACATACTGAGAAGGATGCCAAGCCTCTATGTCTTCTCTAAATCCTTAACCTCAATCTCATCATGAAAACCATCACAAAGATCCACACTGAGGGAGGGTTGTTTGAATTCGAAATGATCTCACAGTCTCATGCTGCGAAGTGTTTTCCCCAGCTACTAGCTGCTTCTGAGGAATCTGTAAAATTCCTTAGCAGGTGATGTCCAGCTAGCAGAAGAAGATCACTAGGGGTGAGCCTTTCAATTATGGTCCTGACAGTCCTTCTGCCCCCCCCCCCCCCCGCCCTTTCCACAATGTTCAGAGGGCTTCAGAGTAAGGGATGTGTCCATCTCATTTAGAGCTGAGCGCTCTAGTTAGAACCACAAGGAAGCACACTCGCTGTGACCTCAGCGTTTAGGAAGTGGAAGAAAATGAGATGATGTCAGAGTCTCCTCCAGGGCTCTCAGTCCACATTCTCCTTCACATCACTTTCTCGTCAACCATCAATGTTTTACATTAGATTCTCGTTTCCCGTGAGAATAAGACAAAACTCTTAGGCTTGTGCCGAGATCATGTGCTGTCATCAGATTATTTGAGGACATTCCTTTATGACAGGCAACAAAATCAACCCTGAAGATAATCTTATCCAGTGCTTCTGGACCCTGTCAGACCCAATGCCTCTGTTTGCTTTTGTTATTATTGTTTTTTGGGTTTTGGGTTTTTTATTAGATATTTTATTTATATTTCAAATATTATCCCCTTCGAAAATCCCCTATCCTCTCCCCTCTCTCCCTGCTCCCCAACCTGCCCACTCCTGCTTCCCGGGCCTGGCATTCCCCTATACTAGGGTACAGAACCTTCATAGGACCAAGAGCCTCTCCTCCCATTGATGGTTGGCTAGGCCATCCTATGCTACATATGCAGCTAGAGAGATGAGTCCCATCATGTGTTTTCTTTGGTTGGTGGTTTACTCCCAGGGAGCTCAGTGGTTACTGGTTGGTTCATATTGTTGTTCCTACTATAAGCCTGCAAACCCCTTCAGTTCCTTGGGTACTTTCTCTAGCTCCTTCATTGGGGACCCTGTGTTCTGTCCAATGGATGACTGTGAGCATCCATTTCTGTATTTGCCAGGCATTAGCAGAGCCTCTCAAAAGACAGCTATATCAGGCTCTTGTCAGCAAAATCTTGTTGGCATCTGCAATAGTGTCTGGGTTTGGTGGTTGTTTATGGGGTTTATGGGGTGGGGCAGTCTCTGGATGGTATTTCCTTCAGTTTCTGCTCCAAACTTTGTCTCTGCAACTTCTTCCATGGGTATTTTGTTCCCCCTTCTAAGAAGGATCAAAGTATCCACACTTTGGTCTTCCTTCTTGAGTTTCATGTGTTTTGCAAATTGTATCTTGAGTATTCTGAGCTTCTGGGCTAATATCCACTTATCAGTGAGTGCATATCATGTGTGCTCTTTTGTGATTAGTTATTATTGTTTTAACAGACACTTTGCAATGGTCTTTTACTATCCTAAAGCAGAAATCCAAATATAAGATAATCAACTGATACACTATTTCAAATATGTATGGACAAGCCTTACTATCTATACTACATGGGAAGATATCAGAGAATTAAGTTCAAATAAAATAGCATAGATTCTAAACTGAAGATGTTTGAGTACCACTCTGCTAAGAAATACTAGAAGGCAGTTAGACACTCATGTTCTGCATACATTATCCAGGCCATCACTGCAACAATCCTAGATTGACATGAGCATTAGCAAGTTGAATTCCTGAAGGAGCTTCCTGTTGGCACATCACATCCTAAATGGTAAACAACTTTTTGAAAGTCCTGAAGAAAACAAAATTTCTCCCAAGGTGCACCTATTGATTTCTGTAAATTTTAACACCTGTAAAACCCTGTGGCTGCATTCCTTGGCAGGATACAGAGAATATGCTGATGTTCTCATGTAAAAGGGTTAGACTCTGGGTCAGAAACTCAAAACAAATTTCACCTCCATTTTCAAGATCTTCAGGGAGACATTCAAAGCCATGCTAAAGGAATGGCATTATTTTCATTCATTTGGATCCTGGGTATTTCTAATATCCACCATCCAGATGTGAGTTGAGTTTCACCAACCATCTTGACAAGTAAGACATCTACACACAGTAAAATGTACCAAGGACACCAAAACATTGATAGTAGCCAGCCAGTGTTTGAAAACGATGGAGGCTGGGCTCAGCACAAGTACTCCGCTGTGGTTACAGAACTGGCTAAAGGATCAAAGTGATATAAGAAAGGCAAACATTTCTTCCTTCCCTTCCCTCCTTCATCTTCTCCATTCTTCAGCCCTTGCTGTTTGATAGATAAATCGGAGCTTTCCCATTCCCTACCAACACTAAAAACACAACAGAAATTGAGGCAATGTCCATACATATTTGAAATAATGTGTCAGTTGCTTGTATTATATTTGGATTTCAGCTTTAGGATAGTAAGAGACCATTGCAAAACAGAAATTTCTTTTTAAAAAAAAATTCCCCCCAAAATCATGATTGCTATGAGCCAAAACAATAATCTAGAAATTCCCTGTAAATCTGGGTTGGACCCACTCTCTCACTGCAGCCTTCTTACATGTTAGCTTCAAGTCAAACATGATGAAACACTCAGGAATTTGTCCCTGAAATCAGGGATAAATATGATTATTTTAAAATCAGGGTCTCTAAGATCTGGTTTGTGGCCTTTCTTCTACTACAGAAACAAACGCAAAGCTCTAGATTGGGGGCCAGGATTGTAGTGTTCTCTGAGTCCTGTGGCTTTATGGTCTTTCATTCAACACAGTGTAGTATAAAGGTAGCAGAAGTCCAGGCAGAGAGGGCATGGAAGGTGGTATGAGGATGCCAAGCAGCTGGGTAGTCCTGCGGAAGCTACACATCAGCCCAAGGCCACCTAAGCCACTTAGAGACACATGACCTTTCTGGCAGTAAGACATTTTGCCTTTGAGAGATTTGTCAGTTGGCCTGTTTTGTAGGAATTTGTTTTGCTTTTATTTTGTTGGGCTGGGAATGAAGCCAGAGTTTTTCTCTATGCTAAGCAAGTTCTTTAACAGAGCTCCATCCACAGCACCATGTTTTTGATTTAGTATTAGACAATTAGTTTAACCATCTCAGACTGATGGAAATGTTTACCATGAACATGTTTTTCTTATGCCAAATACCCTTTGTATACAACTTATTACTGAGTGAGATAAAACTAAAATGTGTCACAGTTTCTTTCTCTGACTTTTTAGTATTAAATCACAGTCCTTTGTACAAAAAGAAATTGTTTCCAGGGAAATGTTCTTAGTATTGTATTATCATACTTTGCACTGACAAAATCCCTAAACAACCTGTCAAAATGACAAAAACTTTTTTCAGTAGACACTATCAGACAAATTAGACATAGATCAGGTTCCACATAAAGGTTTGTTAAAGTTATCTAATTTAAGGTTCATGAAGCTATTTCTGAAATAGCATTTCATTGTATGAAATGCTGTATGCTTGGCATATTTAAAGCCTATCAAAGTTGTGACTCATTAGGGACTTCTGTTAGATGACTCTTAACAAAAAAGTCAATTGTACATTTTAAGAAGGATTAATATTCAGTGAACAAATCAAAAGGCATTTTGTTCATCAAAGATTAAGTGCTTCAGAGGTATTAGAGAATAAGAAATCTGATGATTAATTCTCTTTAAAATACTTTTCAACTAAATGTAGAAACGCACCAGTCTTGCTTTTGAACTAGAAAATACATTTCTATATTTATCGATCTCCAAATCAAGACAGAATGCTATTGTAATTCAGAATTCTTTTCTTTTCTTCTCTTTCTTCTCTTCCTTCTCTTCTCTTCTCTTCTCTTCTCTTCTCTTCTCTTCTCTTCTCTTCTCTTCTCTTCTCTTCTCTTCTCTTTTCTTCCATGTGCTTCTACTGTTATTTCTGGTACTACACAATACTTATCCTGAAGCAAACACAATGTGAGTCAAACCCACATCTATCTCCAAAACAGATTCGTCATGTGCTTTCCTATTAGATGGAAGTATAACCTAAGAATTCAGGAGAGATACATTTGGCTACATTGAGCTCTATTTGAGAGAGTTGCACTAGGCATTAGAAATAGCAAAGTAGGTAGCACGGATCTTTTCGCTAGGAAAATCTGATAACTTAAATTATGATGGAAGAAAGAATCCCCCAAGTTAAAATCGTCAGCTTGCTACAGTGAGAGAAGCGTCAGCCGAGAAGCTTCGATGGAGGAATTGCCCGGATCAGATTGTCTGTGGGTCTGTGAGGGATTCTCTTGATTATTAATTGATATGGAAAAGCCCAGAGGAGTAGCACATTCATCAGACAGCTGGTCCTGGTCTGTATAAAGGGACCAACGAAACATGAGCCAGAGAGTGAGCTCAAGAGTAGGCCCTGAAGCAGAGTTCCCCCACGGGTTCTACCTGGAGTTCCTGGTTAAGTTCTGCCCTGACTTCTCTCAATGATGGATTGTGAGCTGGAAATACAAGCCAAATAAAGGCTTGCATGTCCATGTTGCTTCTGCCATATAGCAGAAGAAAACCAAACAGCATTCCAAACTTTTCGTTTCCCGGGGTGATTTCATCTAACTTCCGGCCCTCTCCACCCGCAGCTCCACCTGGCACTAGGAAACCTCTCTTCTACTTTTGGTCAGAACTGGGCATCCCACTGCATCTCTGCCTATGTCTACATGGCAGAAGTTCCCCAGTCAGGAGTTTACTTGTGTAAACTCCTTGATAACATAGAGCCCTGGCCACCTGAAGTCCTAATATAGGGTGATTGCCATGAGAATGGCTCCCAGAGTCTCATATATTTGAATCTTGGTCCCCTTTAGTAGAACTGTTTTCGGAAAGACTTGGTCGTATGATCTCAGAGGAATTGTGTCACTGGGAGTGGGCTTTGAGGTTTCAAAAGCTCATGCCAGGCTGAATCTTTCTTTCTCTGTGGCCATATTTATGGATAAATGTCAGCTTTTAGCTACTGCTCCAACGTGTTGCCTGCCTACTGACATGCTCCCGTCCATGGTGATCATGGACTCACTCTGAAACTGCAAATGAGCCTCCAACAAAATACTTTCTTTTCTAAGTTGCCTTAGTCATGGTGTCTCTTCACAGCAATAGAACAGTGACTAAGGCAAACACTGGCTTCAATGAATTATTCATATACTGTGTGAATTATGGAAAGAGTGAAGAAAATTAACACCATACACCGTTTTAAAAGAGTAGGAGCCCTTATGAGTGTGACTAGTTCTTAGTCAGGGTGCTTTTAAACTGACTATGTAAGCCTAAATGAGTCCTCCCAGCGATCATCTGAGATTAACATTTGTGTTAAGTTAGCATTAATGCAACAGTGCCCATCTGCAACTCTTTAACCAACTGAGCCAAGTCCTGGGAAGAGTATGCATTCTAACTTCTGGCCAATTCTCAGTGCTCTGGATGAATGGCTATCTTTTCTACTGAAAAGAACTCCTGTTGTTCCAATATGTTTGCCAACTATGGTTTCCACATTTGAGGACGTCCAAGGGGCATTTCAACATCATACTCTAGACCAAAGGTTGATCTGGTAGCTAGTACTTGACTCTCTCATGGCTTGACGGGATTTTTTTATGTTCCATGCTTGAAGATATTTTGCTAATTAATGAATCTCACCCTGCTCTAAAATATAAGTATTAGGAAACTGTTAATGTTATTAATTATCCATGCCTAAAAAAAATGTGCTGAGGTACATACAAACTATGAAATTCCAAACTCAGCTGCTTAGTACTATGAAACTATCTTTAAAATAACAGGAAGGGAAAGTCCTATAATCAGCATTTGAAATATCATTTATCTAACTAGAAAATGAATAATCATAAGTACATAATTATAATGGATTATCGACCATTAACAATGTAGAGGGCCTGGGGATATGGCTCAGCTGGTAGACTCTGGTCTAGTACGCACTAATCCCTGAGTTCAGTCCTTGAGCATCAGACATGCATAAAACTGTCATGGCGGAACATGCCTGCAATATGAGGCAAGAAGGTCAGACATTGGAGGCCATCCAAGTTCAAGGCTAGCTTGGGCTACATGAGACCTTGTCTTTCAAAATTAATTAATTAATTAATCGATAAAAACAAAATTAATAAAGTCCATGTATCCTTGAAAGTAATTTTAAAAGCTTGTTGCTATACTGTGTTCTATCTGCACACCAGGTCTATTCAAACTGCTGTAATAGTATAAGATCAGTTAATGTAGCTTCAGACAACACTGGCCTGAGAATAGGAGAGTAAAACAAATAAAGCAAACTGTTTTGCATCTACTCAATTCCGTGGCTGAATCTTGATTACCAAGTCAAAGTTAATACAGCATTTCCCTAGAATCTGATTAGCCTGGAACTCATTTAGTAAAAATGTGAAACTCCTTATTGTTGCTCTAAAAAATATGGGTTGCTGAATAGCAGAAATTCTATTCTACATTCAGATTAAAAAAGAAAAAAAAAGTGTGACCTTGCAGAAGAGGAGTTTCCTTGATGAGGAATGAAGACAACACTTACCTGTAGATATAAGAATAAAAGTTTATAGATTGTTGCTAGGGGTTTATTCTGGTTTAGTAAATTTGTAGTTGTAGCTTCTCCTCCAGTAACCATGTCTTTACTAGCACTGAGTAGTTAGCCAGGTTTCTGGTGCTACATATGCCCTCCCATCCCCTAGCACAAACACCTGTACTATATAAAAGCTCACATGCTAGTTATAGGCTACTCCCCACAGAATACTCTTTATTCCTCTTTATAGTGATCTAGTAGTGATTTTTTTAATTAATTGTTTTATTTATTTACACTTCAAAAGTTTCTTCACTCCATCTCCTTCCCCTCCACCTCTGAGAGGGTACTCCCCCATCTGCCCACCCACCTTCACCTCACCCCTACCAGCATTCTTCTTCCCTGGGGCATCAAGTCTCCAGGAGATTAAAAGCATAGTTTCACACTGAGAACAGGCAAGGCAGTCCTCTGCTACACATGTGCCCTGGGCCACAAACCAGCCTTGTATGTTTTTTGAGTTCTGGCTTACTCTCTGGTAGCTCTTAGGGATTCAGTTAGTTGATACTGTTGTTGTTCTTATGGGTCAGCAGTCTCCTTTCAGCTCCTTCAGCCTCCCCCAACTCTTCCATTGGGGTCCCCAGTCTCAGTGCAATGGTTGGCTGTGAATATCTGCATCTGTCTTAGACAGAAGCTGGCAGAGTGTCTCAGAGGACAGCTATGCCAGGCCCCTGTCTGCAAACACTTCTTGACATTAGCCATTAGTGTCCATGTTTGGTGTCTGTAGATGGGATGGATCCCAAGGTGGAAAAATCTCCAGACAGCCTTTCTTTCAGTCTCTGCTCCATTTTTTTTTTTTTGTCCCTGTATTTCATTTAGACAGGAACAATTCTGGGTTAAAGATTTTGAGGTGGGTGCATGGCCCCATCCCTCTACTGAAGGCTATGTCTATCTACTGGATCTGGTCTCTTTGGGTTCTTTCTCCCCACTGTTGGGTATTTCAGATAATGTCATCCCCATTAGGTCCTGAGAACCTCCTGTGTCCCTGGTGTCTGAAACTTTCTAGTGATCCCCTACCCTGCCCCCACACCCCACTGCTACATATTTCTATTCATTCCCCTGGCCCTGTGGATTTCTCTCCTGTCTCTTCCCATATCTGATCTTGCTATCCCCCTCATTTTCCTTCCCCACTTCTCCAACCCAGTTCCCTCTATTCCTCTGCCTCCCATAATTATTCTGTTCCCCCTTCTAAGTGGGATTGAAGCATCCACACTGGTCTTCCTTCTTATTAAGCTTAATATGGTTTGTGAATTGTATCATGGGTATTCTGAGCTTTGGGACTAATATCCATATATCAGTGAGTACATACCATGTATGTTCTTTTGGGTCTGGGTTACTTCACTCAGGATGATATTTTCTAGTTCTATCCATTTGCTTGCAAAATTTATGAAGTCGTTGTTTATCCATTCTTTCATTTAGGGACATCTGAGTTGCTTCCAGCTTCTGATTAGAAATAAGGGTGCTACGAGCATATTGGACCACATGTTCTTGTTATATGTTGGAGCATCTTTTGGATATATGCTCAGTAGTGGTATAGCTGGGTTTTCAGGCAGAACTACTTCCAATTGTCAGAGGAACTGCCAGATTGATTTCCAAAGTGGTTGCACCTATCTGAAATCCCACCAGAATTGGAAGAGTGTTCCTCTTTCTCCACATCCTTGCCAGCATCTTCTGTCACCTTTTACTATTCTTTCTTTGTTCTGTGCATTTAGTGTTTTTATTATTATGTGATTCGAGGAATTTCTTGCCTGGTCCAATCTGTTTGGTTTTCTGAAGTCTTCTTGTACGTGTATGGCAATCTCTTTCTTTAGGTTAGGGAAGTTTTCTTCTGATTTTGTTGAAGATGTTTTCTGGTCCTTTGATTTGGGAATCTTCACTCTCTTCTATTCCTATTATTCTTAGGTTTAGTTTTTGGTTTTCTTGGTTTTTTTTTTTTTTTTTTTTTCAGTTTTCATTGTGTCCTGAATCTCCTGGATGTTTTGAGTTAGGAGCTTTTTGCACTTTGTATTTTCTTTGACTGTTGTATCAATATCTTCTATGCCTTCTGTCTCTTGTATTCTGTTGGTGATGCTTGCATCTGTGACTCCTGATCTCTTTTCTAGGTTTTCCATCTCCAGGGTTGCCTCCCTTTGTGATTTCTTTATTGTTTCTATTTCCATTTCTAGATCCTAGATGGTTTTGTTCAATTCCTTCACCTTATTGGTTGTGTTTTCTGTAATTCTTTAAGGAATTTTGTGTTTCCTCTTTAAGGGCTTCTATCTGTTTACCTGTGTTCTCCTGTATTTCTTTAAGGGAGTTATTTATGTCCTTCTTAAAGTCCTCTATCAGCATCATTAGATGTGATTTTAAATCCAAATCTTCCTTTTCAGGTGTAATGGAGTATCCAGGACTTGCTCTAGTCAGAGAACTGGTTCTGATGATGCCAAGTAGCCTTGGTTTCTGTTGCTTACGTTCTTACACTTGCCTCTAGCCATCTGGTTATCTCTAGTGTTACCTGTCCTTGCTGTCTCTGAATGGAGCCTGTCCCTCCTGTGATTCTGGTTGTATCAGAACTCCTCAGAGTCCAGCCATTTCTGTGATCCTGTGATTCTAGGATTCTGAGATCCTGAGATCCTGGGTGTGTCAGAGCTTCTGGGAGTCAAGCTTTCTCTGGGTGTTGCAGGAATGGGTGGGGAGCCAGAGCCCTAGGCTTGCTCCCAGCCCAGGTGCAAGCTGGAAGGAACCCGTGCCTCTGACTGGGTGGTGGTTTGTGTTCCCCTGTTCCTGTGGGGGTCCCAGTTACCTGGGTATTGGGAAAGATGTTGTACCCTCAACTGTGACCTTGAGTGTGTCAGAGCTTCATTCCTCTCCCATCTTATTCTCTCATGGCCATCTCTTTACCCACAGGCCTAGCCACAGACCCATAGTTTGGGACCCATCTTTCCAAGGTCCAATTAAACATCTCATTAACCAGCTTTTCCAGCTCTAGCTCAGACCCACACCTCCTTCAATGACTCAATTTTAAAAGGGCTAGATTATCACTTCAGACACATAACCAAAGAAAAATGTCCATATACATATACAGCAAAAATAAAAACAACATGAATGGACAAGGCAGCATGGTCCTAACAAAATCCAGTGGTCTTGTAGAAGTATTCTCTAATGAGAAATACCTAGATGAACCCTGACCAGTACAAACAATTTTTTAAAATCATAAACCTTATCAAAGAAATTCAAGGAATTTAAAAGGGGAAGACCCACCACAAGAACACACATCACTGAACTCCAAAAGGATAACAATAAACTCTGAAGTCTGTTAAGTTTCCAACCTGAGACAAACTGTCAAAGTACCTATTTAACACATTAAAGCAGACTTAGCTGCCAGGTTCTCCCAGCAACTCCTAGTCCCTACCTGTTAACAGGGTCCTCCAGGCTTTTATACCATCACCCCTTACCCTGAATTCTCCATCCTAAGGGGCTGAACTATTTCCCTATATAATCCAGATCTGCCCTTTTTGGTACTTTTGCTTGGGTTCAGGGCAGGAGAGGTAAATTAACTGGAGAGGTAAATTAGACCCAAAGAAACATTTGGGGGAATGATCAAAATGTTGGTTACGATGTGGGGTTACATAAGAATTCACTTACTAAAATTAACTATACAGTTAAAAGATATGCATTCAATATGTTTATTTTTAAAGAGATTAGGAAACAGATCAACAAGGTTTATTTTTATAAAAGAAGAGATGCAGAGCACAAGTTAGCCCCCATTACCATATGAAGAATGTAAAAGATCCCTAATGAAAGTTAGTTCTTTCATTAATATTTTTTATGGAGATTTTTGAATGCTATGCCCAATCTTTCCACCTCAAAAAAAAAAAAAAAAGAAAAGAAAAAAATGAGTAAAGGGGTATCTTTTCTTGACTCAAATCTAGAGATAAAGCCTCAACAACTTAGAAAACCTAATAACTGCTATTTCAGATCAAGAAAGAGTCCAAATTGTCTGACTCACTCTTGAGAAATGTAAGGCCAGGAACTAGTCAGAACCCCGATGGCAGAGCAAAGAGGAGGGAGCCATTTGGTGTTTATGCTGACTTCCTAGGATGCTTGAAAGCAAAGGATTCTACAGAGTCTCTGAGAGCCCTGTGTCTAGAGAGGACTACATGGCAATCATTTTAGCCCTTGTCTAAAAGAGTGGACAGGAAACATGAATGGCCCTCTGTAAAAAGTAGTGAGACAGAAAGGACGAGTGCTCAGGGACAAGCACTATTCTCTATTCTCCTGAGACAGAGTTCACTGGAGGGCATCTTCTCTCCTCAAGGCATCTCCAAGAAATAGGACTACTGAGACTAGATGATCTCTAACCACCCACAAGTGAGTCCTGAGGCAAAGAACTATATTAAAATCTTGACCCTGCTCACAGAGAATGGAGGCAGGCTTTATAACAGCAGTGACCAACTTTCTTGCCCACTCCAGAATCCTCACTACATGGCCCTGGTATTTGAAAGTTAGAGCATTCAGAAATCATGGTGAGTGGGCATAAAGAAAAAGATCAGTTCACAAGGTGGGAAAGGAGAGGCAGCTCTCTGTTAACTTTATTCCCAGCTGCGGAAGTTTCCCATAATCTGTGCTTGCTCAAAAATCACAATATAACAGTGATCCGTACACCTCAGAGTTGACCTGACCAGGAGAAAAAAGCTGCACTTGAAAGAGCCACTACAGAGAACCCAAACAAGCAGAGTCACACAGTCCAGGGACTCTCCATACGTAATCGCTGGGATGGTCAAGTTTTATCTATCAACCACCTTGGCAACATGATACAGATCCCAAGTCCTCATTCTCTAGACCTATATCTGGTGGTTGTAGTTCTGATCTCTCCTCCACTCTGGGAAGGTATAAATTCCACTCCACAGTTATGTTCTTATTTAGCCTCTCACAGTTAAGGTTAAGTCCTGGGTCTTCTACTTTTTGGATTAATGTCTAATGAATTAACTTAATTTTCTTTCCCTTTTCCTTACCACCCCGGCCCCACCAACCTATGCTCTGTGTGTGTGTGTGTGTGTGTGTGTGTGTGTGTGTGTGTGTGTGTGCTCTTGTGTATGTGCTCATGCACACAGGAACACATGCTTGTGAGTTTTGTGTGTTTATATTTGTGAGTACCAGCATACCTCATATGTCACCGCTACTTGTGGCTAGTCTGAGGACAACTTCAGGTATCAGCATTTGCCTTTTATGGTGTCTGAAACAAGGCCTCTCTTACTCCTCACTGACTGCTCCATTCAAGCTGACCCTCTGGCTTGCAGAAATGCTCTTGTCTCTGCCCCTCATCTTGCTTGTGTGTTCTTGTGATATGAACCCAGGTCATCCAACTTCCACAGTCATTTACCTACTGAAGCATTGACCAGCCCCTTGCTACTGCTCTCTAAAAATTAAAGGCCTTTCTGCCTGTGCACAAAGTATTTGAAAATTCTCAGGCCACCACTCAGGGGTTTTTGCTTTTGTTGTTGTTATTGTTGTTTGTGATATTATTTTTCAATTACATTTATGGTTTTACTCCCAAAGTTGAATGGAGTCATATTTGTCATTTAATAATGCACTCATTAGAAATGTCTTTTGTATGGATCCCCGGGTGGGGCAATCTCTGGATGGTCCTTCCTTCTATCTCAGCTCCAAACTTTGCCTCCGTAACTCCTTCCATGGGTATTTTGTTCCCCATTCTAATGCCAGCAAGATTTTGCTGACATGACCCTGATATAGCTGTCTCTTGTGAGGCTATGCCAGTACCTGGCAAATTCAGAAGTGGATGTTCACAGTCATCTATTGGATGGAACACAGGGACCCCAGTGGAGGAGCTAAAGAAGGGTTCTGTAACCCTGTAGGAGGAACAACAATATGAACTAACCAGTACCCCCTGAGCTCGTGTCTCTATCTGCATATGTAGCAGAAGATGGCCTAGTCATCCATCATTGGGAGGAAAAGCCCCTGGTCTTGCAAAGATTATATGCCCCAGTACAGGAGAAAGCCAGGGCCAGGAAGTGGGAGTGGGTGGGTTGGGGAGCAGGGCAGGGGAGGAATTTCAAGGTAGCATTTGAAATGTAAATGAAGAAAATATCTAATAAAAATTGTTTAAGAAAAAAAAAAGAAGAAATGGCATTTGTATTTATTTTTTAAAAGCCTAAACATCATTTTTCCAACCATAAAGAAAGGAAGAGAAATGGTTAGCCATGCTGGCTCACTCACTCCACCATTTATGGGCTTCCAGGTTTACACCACCTCATGAGAACTCAGGCTGTTTGTCCAACACATTATGGCTTAATCCGAAAGTGAAACTTCAATTCCAATCCCTGAAAATCTATTGAGTGAGAAATCACTTTGTTCCTGTCTTATCAAAATTGTCACAGCTCAGTTTCTCCTACCTTACCAACCTCAACTTCCATGATTTAGGCCCATTCTCAGACAGCCTTTCTTCTCATGTGCCTGTGATAATATTCACAGTCAAGAAGCAAAGAAAGATGCTGCATTTCTGGTGATAATTTCTCATTTTATAATTCAGTGTCTGTGAACAAGGGGTTAACAAAACTATATCTCTTACTTTTGATCAACTGAGCTCTGTTCCCATAGCTATCAGATCAGTGTCAAGGCCAGAGTCAGGATTTGCCAGCTTTCTGTCAGGGTCAACTATACCACCAGAAAACATTGCTAACAATGAGAATGAACCCGGGCCGGTAAATTAAACACAGAAACTATAAATTTTACTTGTACAAACAGTGGGTGTGACTGCCATGTTCTTGGCTTCCCTGAGTTCATCTTTACTTTTAACTGGCATTTCTTTCAGATATCCTCGAAGATAAGCCTATAGATTTGCTGAGAAATACATTAGTTCCTAAGAGGCATGCTTTCCTGACCTGTGCAATGTTTTTTTCCCTTTATTTATTTATTTTTTAAATTAATTTTTAATTAGTTATTTTCTTCATTTACACTTCAAATACTATCCCAAAAGTCCCCCAGACTCTCCCTCCACTCCCCTCCCACCCACTCCCACTTCTTGGCCCTGGTGTTCCTCCATACTGAGGCATATAAAGTTTGTAAGACCAAGGGGCCATTCTTCTCAATGATGGCTGACTAGGCCATCTTCTGATACATATGCAGCCAGAGACACAGTTCATCTTGTTAGCTTTTTTAAATTATGTTTTCTTTTTCATAGGTAAACAATTGTTTATATTTTTGGTGATCACTATACTTATGAAGTATTTATGTTTGGTGTGTAATTATCAAATCAGAATAATTAGCATATCTGTATCCCTATTTCTTTGTGTTCTGTTTGGAATCTTAAAACAATTTTGGTTGTTCATAAAGTATTCAAAAAGGAGGCTGGGAGATGATTCTGCTGAAAAGTTGGCTGCTTTGCAAAGATAAGAACCAGGGTTCAGATTCTCAGAACCATGTAAAAGCCAGGCAGGCATGTATCCACCTGTAATTTCAGCCTTTGGAATGCAGAGACAGCATTCCTAGGGCATCTGGCTACCTAGACTAGCTGGGTATTAGTAAATTTGGGGTTCTGTGAGGTACCCTGCCTCAATTAATAAAATCAAAAATGATTGTGAATGTCAGCAAATATCATCTTTGGGTCCCCACATATACCTTCACCCAAATACACATGCATGTGCCCAGACATGTACAAATATGCATATACATGCACACTTAACTTTATGCACAGACATACAAAATATATGCATTGTAAATATATGTGCAAATATATATGTGTGTATACATATATATACCGATTGTATATATACATATACACATACATCATATACATATACACATATACATATACACACATATACCATAGGGGTTTTTTGTTTGGTTTTGTTTTGTTTTTGTTGTTGTTGGGTTTTTTTAGCTGTAATTGTACTACTGTGGAATGGGATGGTAGATGCCATCCACTGTCTCTAGCTGTGTCTTGGTACCCAATTTAAAACTCCTTGCAGTTCCCCAACTCCTCTTTTAAGCTCCTAGAAATCACTAATTTCCTTTGAGTTCAACATTTTTGGCATCTATTCATGTAATATTTTGATCTTGTTCTCTTTCAACATGAGCTATGCTATTATGTAACTGCTATGCAGGATTCTCACAAAGGATGACTAAAAGTAACACTACCAGAGGAGTTGTGTTCCCTCTCTTCCAGCTCCCGAGCACCCTGGAATCAAGGATGACACACAAGAGTGAGCATGAATACCCAGGGAAGCCATGAGGAATCCTTAGGAGGTGCTATAGTGGCCAACTTTAAACCAGTCATTGCAACCGGAGAAAATAAGCAAATGCCAAGCTTCGTCCTTAAAGTACTGGGGCTTAAAGTTGGACAAAAGTGGTTCCCCTGAAGCCCAGTCAGAGTTCTCACTAAAAGGAAGAGTTAAAAGCCCATTACCTAAAATAGCAAGGAACCATCCGGTCTCTGACTCCTCCATAGATAAGGAAAGAAGGTAGGATTTCAAATTCTTGCCTCAAGCAAATGACAGAAATTTACATGTCAATGTTTTATAAGTATGCAGAAGAAAAACAATCAGTTAAACATAAAATAGTTTCTAGCCTAGGCCGGAGCAACAGCTCCATTGCTTAAGCACTTGTTACAAACACAGGATGGCCTGAATTCAGACCCCAAACACCCACCTAAAAGATATATATGATGCAATATCTATAATCCCAGAATTGAGAGGATAATGGTAGGGGGAAGTCCCTGGGCTTTTTGACCAGCCAGACTAGCCAATCAGCAAGTTCCAGGTTCATTCAAAGTGTCTCAAAAAAGTAGAATGTTACTAAGGAAGCCATCTGACCTTGACTACTGGCTTCCACATGCACACTGTTGCTTGTGCACCACACAATCAATCTGCACACATGCATGCACACACACAGCACTCACAATACACCAAAAGTAAATTCCCAAAATTAAAAAAAAAAAAAAAAACCTACCATAAAGTGCTAGTGAGTGGTGGTACCGCTACAATTAAACTTTTTCCTACTTACTAAGTCTCATCAAAGATTTAGAAGTTATCAAACCTTGATCTTTATTAAAATTTCTATTACTTTCCTCCCATCAAATTTTTTAAAGTGAAATTTAAAAAAAAATTAATTTTTATTCAAAAAACTATTAAAAGTACAGTTCTAAATGAAGAGAATCCAAGTAGGAGACTCCTGCATCTAGTGGGCTGTTGAATTTTTTTTCTTAATTCCTCTATATTTCTGTCAGTTCACCTAAAGAATGGGTTTGATGTGGCTCCTTGGGCTGAGAAACAGATATAGGAACTCACATACAACAAAGAATCTGCATAGTGGCACTGAGAGGACCCCCAGCAATAACATTCTTGATGGAATTGCAAGGCTCATCCACACAGTGCATTTCTCTATCTGACATTTCCCCTGTTTCTCTCATAATGTGATAAAATTTTGTAACTTTGAGAAAAAAAACAAAACAGACATAACAGACATGAAGGAAGAGAGAGGGCTTTACTTAATCAAATCTGAAACTGTGATTCACACAGACCCAGATTTACAGCAATGGAATTCTAGAGAACGTCAATTACTTGAGTAAATTATGCCCACACTCTAAAACTTAGGTTTTCACGGGGTCTCAGACATCTCCCTCTGGGAAATATCAAGGATCTGAAAAGACTGCCTTGGCAAATCTGGAACCTATGTCACACCGAAGAGTACCATTGTACTTGGAGAAACAGCACTGCTGGCTTCACTGCTGGTCTGTGTCCTGGAATAGCTCCAACTCCGGAGGATGAGAACAACTGGACCATAAACAGGTAACGAAAGCGAGATGTGGGAGGCCCCGATGCTTGTCATCCCACTGCCCTTCATCAGAGTGGGATAAAGACTGGGCATCTTCTTTCCTGATTGCAGTAGCTGCATCCCACTCCACTAGCTGCTATGTGAAGAAGGCATACTTGTAAAGTGCATCCCTGTCTAGAAGACAGACTTGTGAAATGCATCCTTTCCCACTCCCCTGTCAGACCCGGTGAGCATCAGTGAGTTCATGTCCATTAAATCATAGAGCTTTTCTGAAATAAACTACTGCCCTTCTCTTTATTAAAGGAAAGAACATAATCATGGTGTGTTGCTACTTCCAGAATGTGGAGAAAGTGAATACCACAGCAATACTAAAAGCCCCCAAGTGAGAACCTACCCTATTGTGATGAACAAGGGGAAGGAAGGGGAGAAAAGAGAGAGGCTGTCCTAATGCCAGACTTGATTAAAAAAAAAAAGCCTGCTTCCAAAAAGCTCTTTCCTGTCTCCCTGATTTTAAAGGGGCAGGGAAATGGTTAATAGGACTGAGGATACAAAAGCATATCAGAACTAAAAGTTAATTTCAAGACGATGTCATCCACTTATTTCAAGAGATTCAGGAAGATTAGGGCCTGGCCTCAGGTAATAGGGAAGCCAGAAGCAGCAATCAAAACCAAACCCTCCACCTGGAGGTCACACCTTCATTATTTAAAGTCTGTCATTTAAGCTGGCCCCATGTCATTTCTATGGTTCCAAATCTTAGCAACTAAAACAGGCTTTTGCGTTCAAGACTCAGATCAATTGTGTTTAGCATGGCTTTTATAGGAAAAAAATTCTTCTAAGTGTTCAAGAAAACTTTCCAGCAAATAAAACCTTCCTCACACCAGATTTTTCTTAGCTCCTGCAAACTAAGGGCCTCTGTAGGGTTATTGGGTAGCTCCTCTCTGCCACAGGGCTCAGTTGCGTGGAGAGGTGGACTCCTCGGGAAGTTGAGTGAGCTTACCCCATGCTGCTGTTGGGCCATAGGGAAGCTCAAGGTGTGGGAAAGTGTAGACTGAGGTGTGGGAAAGTGTAGACTGAGGTGTGGGACAGCCAGAGCTAGCTCAGGGGTCCCCTGGCCCACAGAGAACTGGGCCATGGGGTTCTCAGGCTTTTGGACACCCAAGCACCTCTG
This sequence comes from Mus musculus, assembly GCF_000001635.26. Classification (NCBI taxonomy): domain Eukaryota; kingdom Metazoa; phylum Chordata; class Mammalia; order Rodentia; family Muridae; genus Mus; species Mus musculus. The sequence continues at coordinate 59,710,636 of NC_000078.6, read as the reverse complement.
GAAGTCTCAGAAAACTTGAGAACAGAATCTGGGCCCTCAGGCTGGATCTAGACCGGGATGGGGGTTTGCGGGTGGGGTTAGGAGGGGAGAAAGAGTGGAGCTATACTTTCCTCCACAGAAGCTTGGGATTGGTGGCAGTCATGGCTGGGAGTGAGGAGAGGTTTTCTATAGGAGATTAGACAGCAGCTCTAAAGGCAAAGACCTTCTCTAGGGCTCCCTACAAGTCGCAATGAAAAGAGACAGTCTGTGGTTCCAATAAAGTGGATGTGTAAAACCATACCTCCCGCCCCCCACACCTCAAGGTGGGCCTGAGATTAAATACCATTTGAAGGGAGGAATGTCTGGGAAAGAAAGTTTATTGGCTAGGCCCTCCAGGCTTCTAGGTACCGCACTAGAATGGTGATCTCTGTCTTGAGCATAAGTGACCACAGGCCATGTCCTTTTCTACATGTTGGGGACTTGGGGCATTATTCTTACACGACTTATAGCCACAAATCTATGGGAGCTGTGGCTAGTGACAGGGGTCTGGTGCCTGGGAGCACCTACCATTCCTTCAAGGTCTCCTGGCCTTCTAGACTTAGCTCAACTGAGGACTAGGCTACTTTTCACCGTCCACCGCCTCACAGGCCTCCTCCTTCTTCCCCATCTTAATTGTGTCTATATTGTCAGTTGTTTTATTGCTTCTTCTCAATTATAAGCCTCAAGTGTAAATATTAGGTGATTAATAGTGTCAGTGCAAATTTGATTTTTCATAAGAACTTTCCCAAAGGAGGAAAACATCAGAAAGGAGGACTATCGAAACATTCAATTTTGTAACGCTGCTCAATTTCAGGTTTTGTCCTTGAAGCAGATACTGAGTCTTCCCAGACTGACATCAGGCTTGACATTTTTCTCTCTGAAACAAAGGTACTTAAGGTTCTCACATACACACATGATGGGAAAGTTCATCCCACCGAAAGTGCTAAAGGATTTAACTGTTGGAGAGGCACTGCTTGAAACGCATCATAAACTAAAACCATCAACAGAGGAGCTGCCGCCTGCCTATTCTCTTCACTATCCTAATGGCAAAAGCTTTTGACACCCAGCAATGTGTTTAGCAGTCTAACAGAAAATAACAAAATGAAAGATGAGAAAATTTGTAAGTCACCTTGCAAAGTCCCTTTGCTGAACTTGGAATGAAATTGGATAAAAATGACCACAATATAACCTGTTGAGTATGCTCTATTTTCATCTAACTTCAAGAGAGGATTAGTTGTTTTTACTCTTGAAACTTAAAAGCCTTAGGTCTATTTCCCTGTGAGAGGTAAGACAGAAACATACCTCTGATATTTGCTGTCAGCATTATAATGAACATTTTATTGCAACCATTATCTGAAGCCTGTTTCAGTTTTCATTGCTGTGGTGTTTACCACCCAAATATTTTATAAGCAAGAAATGTGAGCTAGGGAGATGGACTGAAACTGCTAAAATTGGAAATTATCATGTTTAATGCATCCATCAATAAGGTCACTTGCTGCTTTCCACATTTGCTTGAAAGCTTGTGAATTTGAGTAGAGAAAGCAAGCAGTAGATAGCCCAAGAGGGGTGGTGACATGGCAAGCAAGAACAAAAGAAGGCACAAGGGAGAGAGTCAGAGACAGAAACCAGAGCAGAGAAAGCAGGGAGGCCTCCAGGGAAAAGACAGACTGCAGGAGTCAGGGACTCCAGGTAGAAAAGAGGGAAAACATGATACAACTTCCGGGGATGCTTAGGCTTAATGAAAAAGAGATAGAGACTGATTTTGCAGTCTTCTAGAAAGAACTTGGAGAGATCAAGACAAAGGGGCTCCTGGACTAGAAATGTAAGAGGGTAAGCAGGTTGTGGAGCAATGAAGTTGTGCATTAGTTCATTGCTGTCAGAGCCGAGTCTCTGGGACCCCTCACACCGCTGTATACCCTGTGAGCTGTGGCTAATTACTCTTTTTTTTCTAACTACCTATTTGAGGATGCTTATAATAAACAGTCTGGAAAGACACAGATAGTGCCTCTCTCTAGAATAAGAGCAAGCAAGCTCTACTTGCCTTATAAATGTTTTAGATATAGTTTGTTAGGTCTGTGCTGACTTTGTAGAACCTAAAATAGCTCCAGTTCACCTGACCCTTCTTCCCCAACAATATGAACTAACCAGTACCCCCAGAGCTCGTGTCCCTAGCTGCATATGTAGCAGAAGATGGCCTAGTCGGCCATCATTGGGAAGAGAGGCCTCTTGGTCTAGCAAACTTTATATGCCCCAGTACAGGGGAACGCGAGGGCCAAAAAGTGGGAGTGAGTGGGTAGGGGGGTAGGGGGGCGGGGAGGAGGTATAGGGGACTTTTGGGATAGCATTTGAAATGTAAATGAAGAAAATATCTAATCAAAATGTGGGGAAAATGTGAGAATACTCTGTAGTAACACTCTGGTTAGCGCTGTTACTGTATTAAACTTCTCAGTGCCTGTGATACTTTCAACAAGCAGCCACGCAACTATTTAGCTTAGGATCATATATATATACAATGTATATTTATAAATATAGACAATATACATTATATACACTCTTTATATTCCTGTCAGTTTAGACAGTGAGAATGGAATTCAAACATACACACACACACACACACACACACACACACACACACACAAAGTTTCATAATCTTATGTCTATAATCCCAACACGAGAAAAACAGAAGTAAGAGAAGTGTGAGGTCCAAGCCAACTTGGAATACATAGTGAGACAATGCCCCCCAACCCCCCACCAAATACTATCATAAGTGTCTGCTAGTTACACAAGCTATAGATGTCTCCTTAAGCACTTGACGGTTCATTTTTTTAACACATCAGTGTAAAAATTTACTATGTTAAATAGGTGAGGAAAACACAATAGATTAATCTTCAGTGTTCTAGAAAAACATAATAGAGGGAGCTGGAGAGATGGCTCAGAAGTGAAGAACCAGTGTTGTTTCTAAAAAAGAACCAGAGTCCAGTCCCCAGCAGCAACATCAGGTAACTCACAAACACCGAGAACTCCAGTTCCAGAAAAAGGAACCCTCCTCTGACCGCCACCCCCCATAGATGTCTGCCTACACACACACACACACACACACACACACACACACACACACACACACACACACACACACAGAGGCAGTCACACATATACACATAAATCAAATTAAATTAAATCTTATAAAACAAAAAAGAACATGGCTGACCAAGTGTAGCAGGCTGGAATGGGAGTCTTTTAGGCATATATTAAAGATTGGCAGAGCTGATCGTATGCTAGATCTAATTGTAGCTTTCTGGGTATTTGCTATACCAGAGTGACTTCACAAGTTTGCAACAGAGAATGAAGATTTTTCTTTACCCACATCCTCACCATCATTTGTTGTGAGGGCTTTATGTTGTTGTTTGTTATTTTGTTGTTGTTGTTGTTGTTGTTGTTGTTGTTGTTGTTTTTATTTGCCATTCTCATTGGGTAAGCTTATTTCTCAAAGTAATTTTAAGTTTTATATCTCTAATTGCTAAGCACGTGAAAACATTTCAAAATCTTTCTTAGACATATTTATTTCTTCTGATAAGTCTATGTTCATATCTGTAAGCCATTTTTTAATGTAACTTTCTTTTGATTTTTTTTTTTTTTTGGTTTCTTTCTCTATTCTGAATATTAATCCTCTATCAGAAGTGTAGCAGGCAAAGACTCTCTTGTACTCTGTAGTTTTCTTTTTCTGTCAGTTGATTGTTTCCTTAGCTGTATAGAAAAAAATAAGTTTTATGAAGAGGATGTGGGTTAAAAGGAAGCCTCATTAACTGTTGGTGAGATTGAAAAGTCATACAGACACTATAGAAATCAATGTGGAGAGAATTATCAAAAATTAAATCTATATGATCCAACTGTGCTACTCCTTGGCATGTACCCAAAGAACTCAATGTCCTACATTATAGATACCAACTCGGCTGTGATCATTGCTATTCCAGTCACAATAGCTAGAAGGTAGAAACAATCTAAACACCTAACAAATAGATAATGAAAATATGGTACACATATACTATGTTATTCAATTATTAAAAAAAAAAGAAATCCTGAACTTTGCAGGTAAATGGATGAACTAGGAAAAAACATACCACATACCGAGTAAAATAATACATTCAGAAATACAAAAATGTCACATGTTCTCTCTAACTGGACGTTCCCAGCTCAAAATCTTCAGATGTTAGTGTATATTCTAGAGGAAGTGCAGAAACTAGGAAAGTAAAAGAAGCCATTGCCAGGATAGTCGGGGGTTAGGGAACAATAAAGAGAGTAGCAGGTACACATGTCCTGTTTGGATACATGGTCAAAAGAGGCTATTAAAGTAGTTGGAAGGAGGGAATTATGGAAGAAGGACGGAGGGAATAAAATAGTAAAGATATGTCTGAAAAGTGATACAGAATCATTCTATTAGCTGTTTATCTTTATTAAAAACCTGTAATGTATATTATGTATGCACCTACAGTTTAAGTGAACTTTTCTCATCCGGGGGAACAATGCTTCCTCTGGGATCCATTGTTGTTCAGGACTATCAAGAGATCCTAAAGAATATTCAGCCTATTGCTAATTCCTTTGGTTGCCTTCCACAGGTAAAAAATTCCTATTGCTGAAGACACCAAACATTTCAGAAACAGGACCCACATGTGCCTGATCTGGAACTGACCTGAATGTTTCCCTACCAAGGATTAGCTGGCATGGTACCAGGAGGTAACACGTAAGCTTCTAAAGGAAGGAGGCAGGCAACAGTTCTAACCAGCTATGAACCACGACATTGACCAACCTGGCGTGATGGTCCTAAAGGTGCAGTAGGCACATGAATACTTTGGCAGTAACCAAAAGCTCTGTAATTGGACTTAAAACCCACTCAACAAGAGGGAGATCAGGCCTGGTACTGGAAACCTAGCTACCTACTCAGTGCTAGTAAAATCATGGATCTTGGAAGAGAATCTTCCACTACCACTTTACTTAACCAGGATAATCCTAAACAAATATCTGTAAGCATCTGTTCTTAAACCTACAGATAATGCAGCCCTCAGCCATCATCAAAGACACTTCCTATGAGAGAGAGAGAGAGAGAGAGAGACCACTACAGGAAATCACAAAATCAAATGCAGAGTTGTGAAGCCTAGTACCAATAGATATATCTGCAAAACACTCCCACACTTAAGGCTAAAGGAATAGTGTGAAGCTGAGGGTGAAAAGAGTGCAAGAGCCAGAGGATCATGGGGTTCTCAGTGAGATTCCATCTTCTAGCAATGTTAGATGCTACACCCATAACCTGACTCCATAAATGGAGGTGAACAAGGGTCACACCAATAAATATGCCAAAGTGGATGAAGGAAAGCCTAAGAGGCCTCAACCCTACACACTTTACTACAAGGAACTAAGGAATTTTAAAAGTGGGAGGAATAGTATTCTTCAGGGAAGAGCACACCAATTGGTTATTCAATACCAAAAGGTCAGCCTTGAAGGTATATATAGCAGTAACAATCAGACTAAGTTGGTTATATTTTAGGGAGTACATATGTATATGCATGTTCCTACTGAATGTAACCACAATTAATGGAGAAGAAGCCATGAATTTAAAGGAGAGTGAGGGTATATGGGAGGGTTTGAAAGGACTGAAGGACAGATAGAAATGATATCATTATATTATAATCTCAAAAAATAAAGGGAAAACATCAGAGATGTGAAAATATTGAAATAAATAAATATGTAATATTTTGAAAAAAATTATAAAATTTGTAGGTAAGTATACAAAAATTAAACATAAATGTTGAGAGGTAAGCCAGAGCTAGAAAGACACATACTGAATGTTCTCTCTTATTTGTAGATTCTAGCTCCAAAATTTTATATATGAGTATGTAACCTAAGGTAACTGAAAAAACTGGGAATGTAAAGGGGGTTTATGGAGAGATGGAGGGAAATATATCTAGAGAGAATGTGAGCGCCCAACTCGCCAGCAAGAATGATGCCACAATAGGATCCTTCTGCACACGTTTATTTTTTTTTCCATTTTTTATTAGGTATTTAGCTCATTTACATTTCTAATACTATACCAAAAGTCCCCCATACCCACCCACCCCCACTCCCCTACCCACCCACTCCCCCTTTTTGGCCCTGGCGTTCCCCTGTACTGGGGCATATAAAGTTTGCGTGTCCAATGGGCCTCTCTTTCCAGTGATGGCCGACTAGGCCATCTTATTGGGAGAGCATTGACTGCATAGGCGAAAGACCCTGAGTCCAGAAATGGTGGTGCTTATATAGGCCTAGGAGTGACGTGTCCATACCTGATTGGTTATGCTACCAGTACCTCATTAATATGCGTTGGGCCAGGCAGTGACTCTGCAAAAAACTCTTATGCACATGCGCACATTGGTTGTTTACCCATAATCATGGGCGGTGGCCAGTGGTAGCCAGCACCATCTTGTAATGGCGTTTGCAGCTTCCCACAAGAGACGGTTAGTAGAACATGGGTTTCTATGAAGAGGGAGCTTGGGAAAAATAAAGAGACTTTAACTAGGGGGAAGGGGAAAGAAATACAAAGAAAAGGAAAATAAAAGGGATCAATAATATTTAAAGTGTTTGAAAAATATTTTATGTTTACTTTTAAATTCATATAAAATTCATATTATTCATATGTGTAATAAACATGTATGTATACATATGCATATATGTTAATGACGTTGGACTATTTAAGGTGATATTGTTATCCCCAAGAGCCATGGACTATCTAACAAAAGCCCCAGTGCCAAGCATAGGAAGCCTCCCATCAAGTTGTAGGGCAGAAGGGTCTACAAGACTCATAAAACAAGGTAGGCTATTGTCGTTATCCTTGGCTTCTTCCCAGAAGCTGAAGATAGGAAAAATAATATATGTATAATAATATACGTACTTCAGACTCAGGATGTGTAGGAACGTATTTGTAACTGACCTCTGGACAAACTCTCACATTCCTCCAGGAAGTGCTATGCAAGCTTTCAAGGGGAAAAAGGACCAGTAACTCTTTCTAGCTGTGAAGCTTATGACCCACATGACAGCAACCAGCATGGCAAGAGAATCTAATTGGACTATCTTGGTCTACCAAATAGAAGTGAATTGATGCCTGCACTGTAAACCGTGGCTGGTGAGGTTGTGAACTCTAGAGGACATCCCACCCCTGCCAATTCCCTAACCCAGTATAACTGTTAACGGCAATCTCAATACTCATCCTTCTATTCGTAGATAATTGTAGCTCTTTCTCCTAATCAAAGAAGCTTCTTTTTGCATCAGGTGGATATCATTTCAGAAAGCAGAGCTAGTCAAAATGCAGAGATCAACTGACCATGGCGTGCCCAGCTGTCTTAGTTAGGGTTTTACTACTGTAAACAGACACCATGACTAAAGCAACACTTATAAGGACAGCATTTAATGGAAGCTGACTTACAGGTTCAAAAGTTCAGCCCATTATCACTAAGGCAGGAGCATGGCAGCATCCAGTAGGCATGGATGTAGAAGGAGCTGAGAGTTCTACATCTTGTTCTGAAGGCAAACAGGAGAAGATTGGCTTCCCAGGAACTAGGATGAGGGTCTTAAAGCCTATGCCCACAGTGGCACATTTCCTCCAACAAGGCTACACCTACTCCAACAAGACCTCTTAATAGTGCCTCTCCCTGGGTCAAGCATATTCAAACCACCAGCCTCAACTGACACATCTTCAATGCAATGCCTACATATAAGGTTCACAGAGTTTTATGGAAGAAGAGTCAGGAAGACTCTAAGAGTCAGAAGATCAAGATGTCAGCTGTGCAATAGTCATTCTACAAAAGACAGGGATACTGCACCCATGAAATTTCAACTATATTGTCGCCTAGATAAGACCTGTGTGCCAGTGGACATGCCAACATAATCAGGAGAATTCCACAAGGCCCTATCCCTAAATGAAGAGCTATAGGCAATCAATGGCTATTAATAGAGTGGGATCAATATTCTCTAAGGAAAAACTCTTGGATAGGGTTCCCATAATCCTCAGGGATCAGCCCTAAAGGGATACATAACAAGCAACACTAAATAGTCACAACAGCTTGTATACATGCAATAATAGTAATTAAAAGGAAGAGATCGTGAATTTGAGAGGAGGCAGGAAAGGTAAAGGAGGCGAATTGGAAAAGTGTGAATAGAAATTATGTAAATGCAGTACTCAAATCTGAAATACTCAGAAAATAAATTTTAATAGAAGAAAACCAAACAGAATCAATCAGTTCTCCTTTATACATGGCCTTTTCATACAATGTTCTTTTAAATAGATTACATGCAGTGATTTTTTAAAATATTCAACCAGGTAGTCAGATATAATAGTGATCCATATCTTCTTACTGTTAAATAGCATTCCATCGTGGTTACATCTCAGTTCATCTGCTTTATATTGATGAACAGTTTATGAATCCCTTCAGCCCTGAATGGCCCCAGCCTCCCACATGCTGTAAAGCCATTTTATGATAACACATTTTCATTTTTCTTGGGTAAATATCTACACACAGTGCCTGATCATAAGGGAAGTGTTTATTTAATCATGGTACTCAGAAGACAGGGGTAGGAGGATTGCCAAAAGTTTGAGACCAGTCTGGTCTAGATATGAGTTTCAAACCATCCAGCATTATATAGTCAAACTCTGACACAAAAACAAAGAAATAATTAGGCCTTTCTCCAAAGAGGCTGTACCATGTCTTCCTCAACAAAGCATAAGAGTTGATGTTATTTTATTTCTTTATTGGTATTTTACATTTTTGACGTTTATAGTCATAGACTTTCTGGTAATTCTGTAGCTGCATCTTTTACGTTTTTTGCATATGTTCTAAATGCTTGTAACTAGAAGCATTAATGATTACAAACCGTAAAAAAGAAAAAGAATTTATGGAAAATGTTTCCTAAACGCATAGCCCTTACCCAAGTCCCACAGTCGCACATGACAGTCAGAGAAGCAGATGACGAGCAAGGAGCGTCAGGTGTCTGAGCAGAACCCCACATCATTCTCCTGTGACTTAATAAAGAAGGAGCTTCCACTGACTGCAGACACCTGATCCTTAGCTTCCTGCTAAGATTAGGGAAGGATACACTTAAAACTACATTAAGCACTAACCACGGAACTATAATTGAGATATACCATTTTGATGGGCTGCAACCTGAAGCCATTTGCTATAGCATAAATTTTACTTAACAAAATTACTTGGGCTTGTTTGTTTTTATTTCCACTTGAAAAATGAGAAAAGCATTTCAGCCACTATGTGCTTGATGGCTTGGGCTTAGGCACATGTAATAGTGACCAACATTTCTTATAAAATAGAAAAAAATACATTATTTCCATGGATCATTTCATTTAAATACATCAAAGCTCCCCTTGTACATGAGGTAGTGATGTTATTATATCTCTTTTGTGAGGGTTTTAACAGTTGTCATAACTAGCCTCAGCTTTCACAGCATGTAGCCAGACTCTCAAAGCCTCTGAATATATTGCCCAACAAAATCCCACAAAGTAAAGGCTGCCATTGCTCATTACAGAGTAGTTTTCTCTCTCTTTATTGTGCTCCCCCCCTTATTCTCTGTACTATATTTCAAAGCTAAAACTGCTGAATTAAAAAAAAATGGTTACTTCTTCAGAAGAAAATTAAGATGTATTTCCTCTATGATTAGAAATCTTATCTCTCTGGCAATGTGGTTAAAGGTTGAGTCCCCTTGTGACCAGTGATGCCCTTTGGTGTATTGTTGATAGTCTGCAACTCAAACTGTGATCACTTCTGCAAACTTTTAACTGTTTGCACCCCCAAATAAATTAACCATACAACACAGGACAACAACATATTGTCAACTGTAGAAGTCAGTAAAATAAAGGGTATCTATTGCTAAGTTAGACACAGCTTGGCTAGTATGAGGGATAACAAACAGCTTCGGAGCTCTCTGTTCCTCCACAGACCTGCTGAAGGCTATGGGGTTTCACCTTTTATAGCTGAGCTTTGAAGTTGTCCTCATGGGAATGCACATAGCACACCACTTTTCAATCCAGCCCATCACCACTCAACAAGAACGCCATCTTTAATTCAAGATACTGTCTCCCTATGCAGCTCATCCAAGGAATTTCCCATTATATCCTGTGAAATTAATCACTGAAATAGCACCTAAGCAAAAGTGAAATGAGGAGCAAAACACATATTTCACCCCAATACAAAGGGACCTAATCCTTTAAGAGTAAGTTGCCAGCTCATTGCTTGGTCTATAATCCATCAACAAGGTCTATAAACCGATTAAGCTCGGTCATGCACAAATGATCACAGAAAGAACCACGTATAAAATGGGCCTTTGTGTTAAAGGCTTCTGGGAATGTCTAGGTTATCTTCATGCTCTTCAAAACGGAAAAATGGCCTGAGGCTACATCAATCAATAGCACGAGAAAAAGAACTTGAAATAACCATTTATGAATAAATGAATTAAAGTGACTGCAGATGCGGAAGAAACTTATTTAATGTTCCAAGGTCTTTACATAGGAAAGTCTGATCAGGCTGTGGGCACTGACATGAAAAGATTCACAAACTATAGTTATAACAGAAAGTAAAGTGTTTCCCCACCCAAGGTTAACCTCACTTTAATTTATTGACGACCTCTTTAATGCACAAGGCTAAGGTAGGCATCTGCTTTAATGGAGTCAGGACATCATGAGTAAAACACATGATGAAGCCCTGGCTGTACAGAGGTAAATAAAGAATGGAATGGATTGTAGTTGCTAAGGAAATATGGTTCTTGCCCTGTCTTTTGAGGAAGAAAAAGACCAATGGCATGCCATTCACTAAGCTGAAATAATCGTTTGGAACATGCTTATCAGCAATTGAAACCAGATCAGTGCACAGGCTGCAAATCATTAGGAGATCCAGGTCGCACACTGTAGAGCACTTGTGTTCCAAGGCTCAGTGGACTTATATTGGAGCTCAACTCACCTGAATGATTCATTCCAAATGATTCTTTGATTATACATCAAACTGCTAAAATGTTCTCCTCAGAAGCCCTGGTCAGTGCTTGGGGCAGTGTTGCCTATAAGTTAAATTATATCAAAGAAATAAGAACATATTATGTTAAAATGCTACCCTTGTGTGCCTCCATTTCTTTGCCTAAAGTGCATATAAATAAAAATACTAGTTCTTTTGGTTAGTTGCTAAAAATATGAGATTATCATAAAGAAGAATATGGGCGGGTACATTAAGATATAATATTAGATCTTAATGTATTCTATTAGAATGTTCATCATTTGACATAGAAAGAATCACTCAGAGAGCTTGTTGCAATATAGGCTCTTGATGTTCCCTAAAGACATGTGTTGAAGGATTCCTAGCAATGGTTCACTGGGAGACAATGGAACATTTTAGAGGTGGGAATAGGTCATTTGGAGAATGTTCTTGAATGTAACATTGGGACCGTGGACTCTCTTTTTTTTTCTCACTCTATGTTTCTCTCTTAGGGTGATCATTGCTATAATGAAACACCAAAAACAAAAGCAAAAGGGAAGGACAGGAGTTTTTTGACTTGTACATCCAAGATAATGGTCATCATGGAAGGAAGGACAGAAATTCAAATGTGGCAGGAACCTGGAGTCAGGAGTAGCTTCAGAGACCATGGTGTAGCAAAGGTGGGGTTGCTGCTAACTGTCTTTCTCTTTATGCTTCCTCTGCATGCTTTAATGTAGATACCCAGGACCACTAGACCATGGGTAGCATCACTACAATGGGCTGAGCCCTCCCCCATCACTAAATAAGAAAATGCCCTATATGCTTCCTATAGGGAATCTTGTTTTGTTTTGTTTTGTTTTGTTTTGTTTTGTTGTTGAGGTTCCCTCCTCTCTAATGACTTTAGTTTGTGTCAAGCTGACAAAAAGCTGGGAAGCACAGCCACACTGAGGTGAATATGCCCCTTCCACAAGTGCTTCTGTCACAGTGTATGAGTCTGCCACAAGCCCAAAGCAACAGTCAAACGACCATGAACTGAAACATCAGAAACTGTAAGCCAAATAAACCTTTCTTCCTTTTACGTTGATTCTCTCATGTATTTTGTGGCAATGCCAGAAGGTTGACCAACCAGCAGACCTAGATGAATCCTGAGATTCTGTTTTGCTAATGAGTCCCCTGGAGTTACTACGATCATACATTAAGATAAGCTCAGAATCTGTAAGGCAAGGTCCTTTCCCTCACTTTTGTACTCCATCAGATGTGTAGAAAGTGATGAGACTTGAATCCAGAGCATCAATTTCTACGTCTTCAGGAAGCATCTGAGTTGTAATACTCCATTGTTCCTTGTATAGCTTTTTAAATTTTATGAGTATATGTTATCCATTTAAAAGCACTCATTTTTCCCCTTTTCTCACTCCTTCCAAAGTATTACCTAAAGTTCCCAGGGTCACCTCTTGAGAAACTGTTTTCCAATATGATAATAATTTATGAATGAATAATGACTAAATTTTTTAAAAAATAACAATTTGTGGTGTGGAAAAGGATCAGTTAACTAACTCTCTTATGATAAAAAAAATTGGGGTTTCTGGTTAAACATCAAAGCTTTTACCCAATCTCCTCACATACTACTCCAAACCAGAATACACATAAGAATTAACCTACAAGCTTTTTCTGAGACACTTCATCAAATAATAGAAAATAGGTATTGTCAATATGGCAATACACAGTATGGATATTGGCATAGGTTATTGATGATTATCCTAATGCACAAATATACACAGGCAACCTACTTGGGGATGTTGTGTTCAGTAGTATAGGGGGTGAGCCCAGGATTTGGACTATGGTACCCATCATGACACAATGTAACTGGGCACAGTATTAGGATCTAACTCCTAGAGTGTTTGTGCTAAATCCATTCATTAATTATTTAATATTTATAAGGTACACATTCCTTCAACTGATAAGTGTTCCTGTTAAATGTTTACATTATTAAGTGGTAATATTTATTTAAATTGTGACACTCTTCTAGGACATGTCATTTATTTTTGTAAATACATGGCATGAATTTATGTAAAATTCTCAAGCTCACCTAAACCCACTGGCCTGTGTTTCTTATCTTACTCTTCACAACTCTATCATTTTGTACTTTAGTACCATTTAGATTTTTTTCCAGTGGTTTTCTGAAGTCTGCTTTTCTATATTTTCCTTTAGCTTCTACATTTAAGATGACTTAATGTTTTATGTACCAAATAGTGCTGGAAGGACACCTAAGCATTTGCTGAGTTTGTGTGAAAGCATTTGAGAGCTTCATGAAGCAGAATGAGTCATTTCACAAGTGCAACAAAAGGTCTTGAAAGGATTAAGATATGTAGCACCTCAACAGAATGAAACTCAAAGGAAGACACTTCAAGTTATTGAAGTGTTTGCGCTCATTATTCTCCCTCTAAAGGCCATACCACTCACGGCCCTTCAATGCTGTTATAATCAAGATGTCCATTTCAAGGGAGCATGTTTGAAAGTTATAGAAAATACAACATTAACAGGATAAATTCTCATTCATCCAAGTATATGAAGCCACACTACTATGCATTTGTACACATTTACATAAAGTTGGGAGGCACCCTAACCACTAGTAGAAGAATTCCTCCCATTAAGAAGTTTCTCGAGACTCTTCATGTTTTAGTCCTCTAGGGTCACCACCACAAAACCCACAGACATGACAGTTTGTGTAGCCAATTGTAAGACTCTAGTGCCCATAACACCTGGGATAATCTTTTCATGTGCATTCATTTTTCTTTTAGTGTCTAATATTTACACATGTTACCCATGTAGCATCCACAGGGCTATACGAATTGTTTCACATCTGAAACGAACAAGATAAATTATTATATCTCACATTTTCAACACCAAAATGAATATTAAGTGAATGTAGAAAACTAAAGTATAAATAACAAAAATGGAATTATGAAAGTAAGGTTTTCTCTTTGTTTTCCTAACAAATGAGTGAGAGAGAGGGGAAAAAAAAAAGACCAAAATTCAACTGTAAAAGGTGGAGGGATGAAACTAACCCAGCAATGTTTGGCTTCACAGACCCTAACATTTAAGAGATGGACTATGATTAATGCTAATGAGATGATTGTCCCATTTTTGTTCTTTTCTTATCAGTTCTCCTCTTTACTCAAGTGTAGTCAGCTTCCTTATGTGAACAGCACAACATTATCCCAGGGAAGCAGTCTGTTTCCTTATCTCTCACTCTGTTTTGTGTGGTTTGCAGGGATCGTTGCCTGGCTGGCTCTGTGGACATTCAACCAAGGTAAAATAAATGAATGAATCCTACTTCTTCTTTGCTTGGAGAAAATTTGGTATGATCTAGAGAAATCACATAGTATACTAAGAATATAGAATTCAAAGTATATTTTTCCCAGCTTTTGGTACGATCATCTTTGGAATGGCTTTAGGGCACGGGTGCAGGAATTTTTACTGACAGCACATTCGGCAGCCATTGAACACTGCTTTGTCTCTTGCGGTTAATGTTTTGTAGCATAAGGACCATGCAGGACTTTGGCTTCTGGCTGTATCTCTCTCACTGTGAGCATAAGCCAAATAACTACCCTTCCTAAAATCCAATGTCCTCATTTATGATACAGAAAATAATGAAGTAATGATAATTTCTACATGACAAGATCATTGTGAGGAATAAAAATAATGCTGAGAGTTATTAACACCTATTTAAAACAAAGCATAAAGTAAACACCATCTGTAATTAAAACTAGTCCTCCAGTGGGTTGACTAAAAGGCCGAAAACATTTAAGAAGGGCCTTGCTATTCCTCGGCATACAGAAACAGAGAAAGTACCACTTTATAAGGTATTTCAAAAGTAGAGATTTATTTTAAATAGGGCCAGTAATCAATGTGTATATCCAAATATTAAATAATAGGATATATAAACTTGACTACTTCCTGGTATACCTGCATAAAAAATCTTACAGGCAAAAATTTTTCATACAAAAATAAATAGTGCATAGAACTGTTTTAGATATGTGATAATCAACACAGTTGTTTCTGGGTCTCATATAAACTGTGCCTACTTGGGCAGTAAATGAGCTAACTTCAGGGTTCTGTGCATTTATCTAGGAAGTTCTCACCTGGGGAACTAAATAATGATTTGTATTTAATTTAAGTTCATGAACCAGCTGTTAACATTACTTATGCCTTAGTATTCTACCCTGTGTTTTTTAATCAGGTCAATAAATCGATAACACAAAGAAATACAGTTGGCTGTGAAGAGAGAGTGCTTCCTGTGGCAGTGCCCCTTAACCTTTAAAAGTAAGACCTGAATGTGTTGTCTCAGCCTCCCTTTTGCTCCCTTTAACTGCTAACATCTACTCTTGTGTTTATGCCCTGTTTTCCATCCGCTCCCCTGATGTTTACACTGGGACCATCATCTCCACCGGTCTTTACAAATGTGTACATTACCAAGTTCTGGCCAACGTTGTGTGTCCTTGTCTCATTTATTGTGGAAATAGAGTTTATAATTTTTGGCTATGAGTTACAGTGAAGATTGGATTTCAAGATAAATCTTTTCTTTTTTCTTTTTGGATATTTTCTTCATTTACATTTCAAATGCTATCCCAAAAATCCCCATACCCTCCCCCAACCCCGCCCTGCTCCCCTACCCACTCACTCCCACTTCTTAGCCCTGGCTTTCCTGTACTGGGGCATATAAAGTTTGCTAGACCAAGGGGCCTCTCTTTCCACTGATGGCTGACTAGGCCTTCTTCTGCTACATATGCAGCTCGAGACATGAGTTCTGGGGGTACTGATTAGTTCATATTGTTGCTCCACCTATAGGGTTGCAGATCCCTTTAGCTCCTTGGGTACTTTCTCTAGCTCCTACATTGGGGGCCCTGGGTTCCATCCTATAGATGACTGTGAGCATCCACTTCTGTATTTATTTGTCAGGCACTGGCAAAGCCTCACAGGAGACAACTATATCAGGGTCCTTTCAGCAAAATCTTGCTGGCGTATGCAATACTGTCTGCGTTTGGTGGCTGATTATGGAATGGACACCTGGGTGGGGCAGTCTCTGGATGGTCCATCCTTTCGTCTTATCTCTAAACTTTGTCAAGATAAATTTTTAAAAATTATAAAAATCAAGTTTTAATTGTTACATTAAGATAATATACTATGTCCAAAATTCTAACCTTAGATAATTAAGTTAATATTTACTATACCACTTAAGGAATAATACAAACACATAAATCTCTAGTTTCTAGGAGGTTGCTACTATTTTCAATAATTTCCTGATGTAGATTTCTTTTTCCTCACAGAAGCTCAACACCTTCCATGGGTTTTTAATTTGAATGTATAAAGTTGATGTCCTCCATCCAGCAATATGAGTATTTTTTTTTTGGAGTTAGGGTTTTAGGTAAATGAAATTACAACGTGCTATTAAATATTACACAAATATATGATGATAAAATTTCAAAGAAAAATAAAATTGATATTAAATAGAAATTATTATTAATAACACCCATTTAGGTGAAAATAAAATTCTGTTAATATTTTTTATTATTTCATTGCTAGTTCTTATTGTTGTATTAGACATTATGTTTATAAATATATGAGATAGTAAGAAGACTTTTTAATTTATTTTTTATTTTCATATATGTATATGATAATTACATCATTCCCCCTTCCTCCCTCCAATACCTCCTGCTCTCCCCACTCTCTGCCTTTCAAATTTATGTCCTCCTTCTCTTTAATTGTGAGTGTGTGTGTGTGTGTGTGTGTGTGTGCATGTGTGCACATGTGTGTGTGTTGAACAATTCTATAAATACAACCTGCTGAGTCTATTGAATATTGCCTATATATACTTAACTTTGGAATTGACCAGTAGGTGTTGTACAACCAATTATAGGGTTTCATCCCTAGGGAAAAGTAATTCTCCATCTCTCAGCAGCCATAAATTACCTGCAGCCCGTTATGCAGGGGTAGGGCCTTAATAATTTTCCCCATCTATTTGATCATTAATTAATGATATTTTCATTGCTCAAGTCTTGTTTAGAAAATCTAATATATATATATTACATATATTTACATAAAATATTACATATATTTAATATATACATATATATATTAAATAGGATAAAGACTATGCACTCTCTTCAGAAAGAAACACGTGTATATACACCCACAACAGTGTTTTTTTTTAATTTAAGAAAGGCTAAAAAGAATTCATTTTCATTTGATGAGTTCATATTGGTAGAAAGTGGTAGCATCAAGATTTACTATATATTCTAGTTGTTCACGCAAAAGCTAAATGCCTGCTGCACATACATCTCGATGAGATATGTAGCTCATTAAATGAAAAAGACACAACTAACAGGCATGAAGTAGATGAATAATGCCTCATAAACAAGAATGTTTAAGCAAAGCAAGTGACCAATGAGCAAAATGTTCATGTTGCTTCTAAGGAATTGTATCTGCAGTGTCTGCATCCTAAGGGCTTGTCCTTGAGCTACATTTCAAGAACTAGCTGTAATAAAAGAGATGATAATTTTTAACAAAGAGGCTTTAATCTTCCCCTGGGGAAAAGATAACGATCAAGTAGGAAAGATTCTACTGTGCACATGTTTTTAAATAATTAAAACCAGCAATCTGCAAAAAGGTCTTGTATTCCTAATGCTGTAGATCCACATTCAAAGGAGATACCAGCATAACCATAAAGTAATATTCATTTTGGTTGTGAGCAAGCAGATGCCCAAGGTCAGCACTGAGTTTCACAGATTGAAAGTGTTGCCCCACTTTCCACACCATTCCAGTGCCTTCAGAAAGCATCTGCAGTGACTTGTACCAATGTTACTGTTAGCACTATAGAAAATGTTTTCAAAGATCTCTAGGAACAGATGTGTACTTAATCCCTTTTAACTCTCATGACTAAATTCACATTCTTTCCAGTTCTCTGGGTTAGTTCCCATTAGTTTAATTTACCAGAAGGTGATTTGGGACAAAGAAATGATTTAACTAATCCAGGTTGAAAAAAGGTGGATCTAATTATGAGTCATAGAGACTCATTCTCACAAAGGGGGACAAAAAAAAAAACCTTCTGAAACTGAATGAGCATTTAGATGACTTTAAAGTAATCATGTATGGTGAGTATATAATGTCAAGTTGATTACCCGATAGTGGCCAAAAATGGTGAGCCCATTATTCAACTGTTCATGAACTCCTTTCACAGCCTGGAGTTCTGCTTAATCGTTTCTGTTGATTTACATTAGTCTACCAATGGGGTATCCAAATCCTAACGTTCAGAGGCAACAGGAAAGCGGGAGGAAACAGACAGAAAGTAACTATGTGGGCAGGTTCTCCTATTAATTGAACACTTATTTACCAGCTGGGGCCCAAGAACTACAGCCATCAGCTAAGTAAATAAGCTATTATGGCTGAAATACAAGGATCATCACAGGTAAATGTTGAGGTTTGGTCTTCTGCTTTCTATTGTAATGCTAAGTGTGGCCCCTCAGACCTGGTCATCCCAGAAAAGAAAGAGAGTCCACATATAAGATGCTAAGTGATCCTCCTGCCAAGATTGGTAAACAAAGAAGTCAACAGTTAATAGTTGTGCACTAGAGACACAAGTGGAGTTCAGGTCTCATGGGCTTGGGGTGGCAGGCAAACAAAGAGGAGAAAAAGAAAGTACGGAGGGAGGAGAAGCCACCATGGCTAAGGAATCAGAAGAATGTGGCCCTGAGGGCGGGGCAACTGGAGTTAAGAGCAGCCGGGATAAAACTTAGTGAGCAATAACTCAGGGTTGTTGATGGAAAATAGACTTTAATAGTATGGGGGATAGTATCTGCCCAGCTCTTGTGTTATTTCAGGCTTATTGTAAATATAGGGGTGTGTGCGAGTGTGTTTTATTCAGGAACTAAACGGACAAAAGCAGGGTAGACAACCCAAGTCAGAATTAAATACTTTCTACAATAGGTAAAGCTTTTCCTCAGTCTCAATTGTAGTTAACTTTAGCCTAGAAAAGCTTAGGATGACTATTCGTCAGCTTCAAAACTAACAATATTTATCATGACCACTACTGACATGCATGGATATGTTAAAATCTGGGGCTCAGGATGCTCAGCAACGTTTGTAAGCTTTCTGGGTGTAGTGTCTTTTATACTTAGTTGTCTTCTCTACCTGAAAGTGTAGCATGAGTACTTGTCTTAATTTTCAAATATTTTCATAAGTTTTTGATGAGAAATAAAAAAATGGACATTTCATGAATTCCATGTATCATTGTAACGATGACTTTGACATAAGACTTGTGTGCAACCAGTTTTACTAAGCCTACAATAAAACTAGATATATACGCAAACCAAATTTACATGGGTTCCAGATGTGTAGAACTAAATATATTGCTGAATAAATCATTTGACCCAAACAAAATACCAAGAGATAAATCTCTAAAATTGGTATTGATGTTCTCCCTTCTCCTGAGTGTTAGGAGCAGGTGTGGCGGCAGTCCTAAAGGCGCCAGGGACTGCAGCTAAGTCATATGACTTGCACCTGACTTCCTCATATAAGACACAAACATCTTGAGTGCTGCGCAGGTGTACCAGGATACAGGTGAATCCAATTTGGTGGAGATATGCCCCTGCTGCCCTGATTAGCTGAAGCTGCGTGCCTGGTGAGGTGGCGTGGCCTGCTGTGCGTGGATGGGAACTGAGAGTATAAAAGAGTGAGAGGCCCAGGGTTCGGGGGAGATATAAAAACAGGGGAGATATAAAAACAAGGGAGATATAAACAAGGGAGATATAAACAAGGGAGATATATGGAGAAAGAAGAAACAGGACTGAATAAACATGTGCAGAAGGATCCTGTAGCAGCGTCGTTCTTCCTGGCCAGTTGGGCACACGCAAGACCTGAGTATCAAAAAATATGTATAATGTCTTATTAGGGACTAAGTAATTGTCTTACAATATCTAAGCCTTCGAAGGCAGCTACTATGTCAAGTGAAACAAATTAAGTTTAACGGGATTTATTTCTCGCAAACAGTTCATTAATCAGACAGCACTGAGAACCAGAGATTCACAGTACCCTCCCAAGCAGTGAGAGATGTAAGAGCGCATAGGCTGACCATGGAGGCAAAGGTCAAAAAACACCTGACTGGCTCTTGCTAGGAATCTGCTTACTTCAGCACAAAATAATGAGCCACTGCCTTAAGTAGACTCGAGTTGCCATGCTGGGTATGATTGGTTGAAACTTGGATCTTTCTTGCAAAATACACTAATTTGTTTACATGCTAAGTATAGTCATAGCTTATAGACAAGATCGCAAAGTACAGAGAAAACTTCAAGCTACTGATGTCCTTTCTTTGCTTAAATACAGGCAATCATTCACAATAAAGTTTTGAAAGCAAGCATACAAATTTTATGGAAAGATATGTTAGTTATGCTCAAGTGAATTCTAAGAATCAGGCAAAGGCAGAAGGCAAGAGGATGCAAAAGGTACAGGATGTTGATAAATGCCTACAGTTCTGCCACAAATAAGACTATAGGCCTCACTTTACCTTTATTGCTGCTTGAAAAACAAGATATCTTAGGATCACAAAATTACATGATTATTGTAATGGGGGTGCTGGTTGTTGACTAGGAATTTACTTGCTTTGTTCCTTACCATAAAAAAATTGAGTAGCCCGGAATGAGAAAGGACCAAGCTTCAGAGAATGCGCAGTCCCTTCAGAATAGAAGCCTAAGGTTGAGAGTCCAGTAATAGTTTCTGCCTTAGTATGTTATAGGGCCTCTGGGTCCTCCCCTTCTGCTATTGGTCCTGTTTATGTACTCATCTTGTCGTGTCACAGACCAGCCCATGCCTTCCCACATTTTTTTTTCTCATGTCGTCTGGGAATAAGAAGCATTCATCTCAGGGACCCTGCTTTTGTCTATTGGTCTACTAATGTCACCTTCCCTTCACCATGATGCTGAGGAAAGCTATGAAAGCAGAATAAGTGGCACGGAGCAGTCCACAAGTAAACCTGGAGGAGAATCAGGGGCTCCGTCCTAAGCAAGGACTGAAGGGTCGAAGGCATGAGGAAATTCAAACTAGAGTTAACCATGAAGAAAAAGGATCTGGCTGTGCCAAGAAACAAGGCTGACTAAAATGCTAGAATCCTCACATTAGTGAACAATAGAAAGTTTCCTCACATTAGAGGAAAATAAAGCCAAAATTCTAAAATTATAGAATTAAGCCAAGTACTGAGGAATAAACTCAGAGCCTGATGCTCTAGGACAGTAGACTGGGCCTTCATGTCTGAGAGGGGAACAAATGGCTGGGAAATAAAGCCTAGAGCAGTAGCTCAAGAGTCAAATGAGATGCCCCAGCATAAAGTCTCCAGTATATAACCTTGGGCTTGGGAGGTTGAGGCAGGAGAATTACTATGAGTTCAAGGAATAGCCTGAGTTACATGGACAGTTCCAGTCCAACTGGAGCTGTGTAGCAATATTCTGTCTCAGTAAATCATGGCAGCAGGAATAGAGCCCTCTGTGTACTCTCTTTAATAGGACACTAACATTATCTGATGCCCTCACCTTGACGAGTTAGAAGTTCAATGTTCTCTTCTATAGTGGATTTTGGTGATTGTATCTAACATTTACTTTTCAGGATTAGAAATCACTCTACTTCCTCCTCCAGTCCAGTATCACCTAGACGTGATCTCGTGCTTTGAAGTCAATGATCTCCAACAGCACAGCAGACCTTGATTATTAGTCCAGGGCTGTCTCGGCTTCTTCCAGTGTTGTTAAATTGAACTATTACTTACTTAGTCCCTTTTGGAAATTTACTCAGAAATGACTTTCTTTTTTTAAGTGCCTGTTTTAGGATGTGGTGGTGCACGTCCATAATGCCAGCATGTGAGAAGCAGAGACAGGATGGTTTAAGGAGCATTGAAGCTTTCCTAGTCTATTTGGTGAATTCCATAAATAACGAAAGAAAGAAAGAAAGAAAGAAAGAAAGAAAGAAAGAAAGAAAGAAAGAAAGAAAGAGAGAGAGAGAGAGAGAGAGAGAGGGGGGGGGAGGGAGGGAGAGAGGGAGGGAGGGAGGGAGGGAGGGAGAGAAAGAGAAAGAGAGAAAGAGAGAGAGAGAGAGAGGGAGAGAGAGAGAGAGAGAGAGAGAGAGAGAGGAGAAAGAATTTTCTCATGCCTACATTGGCACACATATCTAAATTCCATGTCATTCATTTCTTCAGATCAGGTTGCTTGTTCTGTGTATTCTTTACATTTCCATGCTCATCTACTTTCCAGATCATTCTGCTCTATGTCCAACATTTTAAACCACAGACCTTCTCTTTTTGGACAACATGACTTCTTTATTGCTGTTGCATAATTCTAAACATATTTTGACTTGTTTGAGAATCCATAGCATGTAGCAACCATCCCCTGCCAATCTTCTGTTTCCTAAGAAGTGATACCCCATCTTCTGACCAAGAAGTGGATCCACCACCATCTGAACATTTATGTCTATGAGTATCAACATCGTCCTTTTACAAAAGTTAAATATGTTTGCAGATTGTCTAGCTGAGGTTTTGAACTTGATATCCTTCCACCTCAGCTTCTTTAATACCCTGCCATACCTGAGTTTGGTTTCAAGGATTCTTTAAAGTGATATGCATTTTGTTTTAATAATCCTCTTGAAGTAGCTTGCCTAATTAAAATATAACTACATCACTGCCCCCACATCGTTTCTCTCGTGTCCACACATCTCTCCCAAATTCATGACCTCTTTTTTTAAACCATTTATTTTACATACATGTATAAATAATCATATAATTACAACCTGCTTAGTCCTTTAAGTGTTTCTTGATTGTCTGTGCTTCTGAGGTTAGCCATTCAGTAGAAGATAACCAAAGAGGGGACTCACCCCTGAGGAAGGTTAAGTCTCTCTCTTAGCAGTTGTTAAATGCCTATAGCTTTTCATCTAAAACTACAGTCCAGGAAATTTCCCCATCTGTGTTAGGATATCAACTATTGTTGGAATTGTTCAAGTCTTGTTTAGAAAGCCATGTGGTCAAGATCTCATGGGGTGTACCTTTCCTGTGATAGATGGAAGGCATGGTCCCACATCAGACTCCTTTGTTCTCTGTCCCTTACAAAGTTAATTTCCACATACACATTCTTCTGCAATGTTCCATGAGCTTTGGGTGCATGAATTATGTTCTAGATATCAACTGGTGCTCAGCACCTCACAGTCAGTTTTTCTCTTCATTTTGAATCCCTGTAATAGTCTCCTGCTGAAAAAAAAAGTTTTTGGGGCTGGAGAGATGGTTCAATGGTTAGGAGCACATTTTGTTCTTTCAGAGGACCCATGGTCAATTACCAGAATCCACATGATGGCTCATAGCCATCTGTAGCTATAGTTCCAAGGCACCTGGTACCCTCTTCAGACCTCCAGAGACATCAGGCATACACGTGGTACACATACATTCAGGCAACACACTCATACATGTATAATAAATCTTTAAAGCATTAGAGAAAAGTTTATTTGCTGCAGGGTGAAATCAGCACTCATATTTAGACATAAAGCTTAGTGGTTAGAACAGAGGAAGTATATTGGTTTAAGAAATCCATTGGTTAGCTATGCAGCTGGCTAGATTTATAGTACTAGGTATTATTTCTCCTATTAAGCAGATAGTATGTAGCTACTTAACATTATTTAGCCATAATAACTTAAGAGAGGAACTATTTTATCTTGGTTGGCTGGTTGGTTGGTTGGTTGGTTGGTTGGTTGGCTGGTTGTCCCCATGAACTTGAGTTGAACACAATGGTAGTAGCACTAGCGTGTAGCATGTACAGCTTAGTTCTTGGCATTGGTTAAGTATGGCAGACACTGTTCATACCGTGGCCAACTAAGAAACAGAAAATATGACAGAAAGCACAGGATCTGGTGCAACCTTTGAAAGCTTGCCCCCAAGTGACCTCACTTCCACCAGGCAGTTCCCACCATATAAGAGTTCTATAGCCTGTCGAAAACAGCATCACCAACTGGGGTACAAATGCTCAAAACATGAGCCTGTAGAGAACATTTGGAGATCAAGCCATAACCACAGGTAGGATAAAGTTAGGTTGAAAAATAATAGTACAGTTTGAAATTATTACGGGAAGAGAAATGTTTTCTTCCATAGCAAAACAAATGTAGTAGGCAGCTCAAAGAACGATAAATCATTTCACGAATCTTCTATGTACCTCTCCCCTAACAAATCATTTTGAGGAAAAAGAATGCTCTCTGCAGGATGATATTGTTGGATACCTGAAGAAGCATTAAGAATATTGTTATGGGGATATTTATATATTCTGGAATATGTACACACACACACACACACACACACACACACATATGCCAGTTACAATAATTAATGAAAGGATGCCATGAGTTTTTTAAAATATTTTTATTTGGGTGTTTATTTATTTATTTTATTTATATGAGTACACTGTAACTGTCTTCAGACGCACCAGAAGAGGGCATAAGATCCCATTACAAATGGTTGTGAGCTACCATGTGGTTGCTGGGAATTGAACACAGGACCTCTGGAAGAATAGTCAGTGCTCTTAACCACTGAGCCACCTCTCCAGGCTAAGGCCATGAATTTGAAGAAGAGCTAAAGCAGCTATATGAGATGGTTTGAAAGGAGGAAAGAGAAGGGGGAACTGACACAATTTTAATCCCATAAAAAGAAAAGAATCTTTTTTTAATGCTGTACTATAGCAGAATTCTATTATTCCAACTGAGCTATCCTTATTTTTCCTAAAAGCATGAGACTTGGTGAACACCTTGTAGTTTAACATCCTTTTACATCTTGAAGACACAGATATGCAATGTGAAAATCTACCATCTTTCAGCAATTTATCAGAGTGAACTCAGACTTTTTGCTGTATCCTATTTTTTTATATTTCCATATTCATTGCTCATGTTAGATGAAGAATTCCAAGTTAACTTATATTGCATGTCAACCCAAGCCTTGGAAGCTTTGAAAGTTTACCAGACCTTTCAAAGCAATTTAAAATTAATTCAAGGACAAGTCAGCACAGAGGGCCAAAGCTTGGCCTGGTTAGCTACTTGATGATTTCTCAACAATGAAAAGGCAAGGTGAGGGTGTCCATAATCTGTTCAGGGCAGAGCTGTCTGTAATGTAATGTAATAAATGAAGTAGGGATCTGGAGCTTCCGGTGAACATTTCTATTTTAACAATTTTAGTCCCCCTGTTAAAAAAGACAACAAATTATTTATATCTTTATGAAAGCTTTTCAAGAAAAACCTTATGGAAAATTGTAATTGTATATATAGTTGCCTACTGTGATCTTCCTGAAACCTTGTTAGAAGCATTAAAAAGTAAAATTTCTCCAAAAAGTCCTTGCCTACTTTTAAGTGACTACCTATGCAAATAATTTATTTTCCAAAAGTTATTTACTCTTACAATACTTGCTAAAGCTCTTGGAATTCAGTCACACCATTCTCTCTGTGGTTCACACCGTTGGACTAACAGTTGTCACAGTGAAGGAATGTCTAAATAAAATGTCATAAAGTTACTAAGCACTTAATAGTTTGCCAGGTATATTTATATATTTTGCAGTACAACAGTTGTTTTAGAATTTAACACTCCAATTTACAACTGGAAAATATTGAGTAGTATTTCTAGGACCAGAGTAATATTCTGGCCAGACAAAACCAAGGTTTTCTTTGGAAGTTACTAAGTACTTCTAACTTGGTCTTCAATGAATTCCAGAAGTAAATGCCTGGTGAACATCAGACACCCAAGAACTAGATTGCAATGCCCCTGTTCAGTCACCTTCCAACCACAGCTTGCAGTCTCAATAAACTTGGACCCCCCTGAGATCTCTCAAATATTGGATTACCAACAAGGCAGCATAACCAGCTGATATGAGGTCCCCAACACACATAGAGTAGAGGACTACCTGGTCTGTGTTCACTCAGAGATGATGGACCTAACCCTCAAGATACTGGAGCCCCCAGGGAGTTTAGAGGTCAGGTGGAGTGGGGAGTAGGGACATCCACATGGAGAAAGGGGGTTGGGAAGAAGGTATGGGATGTGGGACAGTTGAAGGGTGGATGGGGGGATAAAATGTGGAGTGTACAAAAAATAAATTAATTAAAATTTAAAAAAGAAGAGGGAAAAATACTGGTTGTAAAAGAAAAGGAAAAAGAAAGAAAATCATAGGCAAAGAGGGTAGATTATTGGCCATCATTGACTAAAGGGTAGATATTTTCAACAATAAATAGAAAAAAGCTTGTTGTTGGCTACAATCACCATGATTATAGATATAAATATCTGCTGGAAACAAGTTTTAAGCTTGTGTAGTGCTCTGGCCTTGGTGTTTCTCATCCACTCAGATTCATATGTTGAAATCCTACTTCCCACAACTCAAGATGATGATGACCTTTGGCCTACTCACTTTCCACAAGTTGGATTAATAATCTTGTAAAAGGAATACATTTCTCTTCTACCAAAATAGGTAACAGCTCGACATAGGAGGTGGGTTCTGGCCAGGCATCAAGTCCACAGGCAGTTCAACCTTTGGTTTCCTGGTCTTCCACTCTGTAAGAAATAACCTCTTATATAGTTTATAAGATATGCAGTCCATAGTATTGATTTATAGTAGTTCAAACAGACCAAGATGAAACGTCAGAGCATTTTCCATCTTAACTCTATAACCAATATTAAGTCATCAATTTTACTTTATCTGAACAAAAATGAAGTTCAGTCTTTTAAAATACAGTTTTGTTAAATAATCTGCCAAAATTTTTACTTAAAGTAGTATTTGAGATAGAAATAGTGGAGGCATGTTCTAGTGGCTTTTCATTCCTGCCTTTATGTAATGTTGTGGTCAAGATTCAGTTCACTCTATTTCCTTCTACTCTATAAACGGCATATTTCAGTGCATATTTCATATTGCAGTGGGGTGGTCCTTGAGTCATTGTAATAAAATCAGATGGTCATAAATTTTCTCTCAAATTGTATTCCTTACAAACTGTGATTCCTCAGAAATCGGTTTATAATTTTCTACTAATCTACATTCAACTCTAATATATACAACTTAAGAGAACTGACTGAAAATGAAAGGATTTTTAAATGGATGGACATGTCTGAAATATCACAGCTTAGAGAAATGTAAACATGACTTGTGCACAAACCTCCAGCTTGATTCTGGGGGAAGCACAGCATTTTTGAACCTCCTCTCATGTATCATCCACAACTTGGACCCCTTTCTGCAAAAGAAAGCAGTCAGGCCAGCCACTATCCCGAGGCCTCTTTCCTTGGTTTAGAAGATGTCTAACTTTGATTTTCTTATAATCTAACACTTTTATCTTGTCTGAGATGTCAATAAAATACAACTATATGTACTATGCTAACTTTGCATTATAGTGAAAAAATCCAATGAAATGTCAAATATAGTCCCTGGCTCCAAAATGAGAGCTACTAGGAAGGCAGTTTCATTTGTAGCTGGGACCCTTCAAGGGAAAGTTCTAGTAAGACTCAGTGAGAATTTAATCTTCTGGTCCAGGGTTCATCCAACAGGCTACACATGGGAGCCATCTCCAGTAACACAGGGAAAATGGCCATAGCTCATGAGCCATGTCTGGAACCCTAAATCACTGGTTTGGAGGACTGGAGAGGTTTCAAAGCCTCATGATTTTTTTTTACTGTGCAGAAGGCATTAACAACTGTTGTATGCCCTTCATTTCCTTTACTGCTTCTGAATTTAGGGTGGTTCTGTCTCTGTGACAAGTTTTGCCAATGAGAGGAATAGTTTGATGTAGCAATGCTAGAGAAGTGATAGTAAGATCTGTTGGAAAGAGACTCAAAATTTTAACAAACAAGAATCCCCACAATAAAGTCAAACCCAGACCATCAATAGAGCCAAAGGTGTGAAACTGAATTTTTCACCCAAAGTGTGAGGCAAAGCTGGACTGAGCCTGGAACTCTGGGGCACTCAGAGCCAATAAATGAAGGGAACATTTTCTCGTTTGCAGGATCATTGTCCATGAGCAAGAACAATGAAGCAGCCTACAGTGGACTCACACAATGTTGTAAGAATGGGTTGGGGTTGATTGTAAGGGCAAATGTGTGAAACAAGACATTCAATGCAGATGCTGTTTATGAACGTTTGTAAGGAAAATTACTGTGGTAGCAATGTGGCAGAGGGATCAGGGAGGAGCAAAGCTTAAGATAAAACAACAGAGATGAAATAATAAATGCCATTGGTTAACTCTGATATATAACAGGTTCCACACGATACCAATCTGAACTGGGAAAAATTAGAGTCTATAAAACGTAATCTATAATGAACATTGATAGCACACTCCAAAACTTCTAGGAGTCAGGACTGTGAAGGAGGTTACTTAAAAGGGACACACTAGATTTCTACCAGTTACTATTGGTCATGGCTGTGGTAATCACTGGTAGGCATGGAATTTCTTGGAATAAATCCTGCCTTTGGACAAGACATAGCCACATTGTGCCTCACTTTTCTTGATGTGGTAACTTCAGAAAGTATTAGTACTTACCCCAACAGAGGAGATGAGGGGATAAACATATGGCTCAGAGGTTAAGCACTTAAAAGCTCTTCCAGGGACCAGACTTCTGTTTCCAGCACCCACATCAGGCAGCTCTATCTCTAAAGGATGGAATGCCCTCATCTGGCCAACACACACAAACACACACACACACACACACACACACACACACACACACACACCTTTTAAAACAGGAACTGAATGCATTATCACACACAAAGGAGTTAGAAAGTTTCCCAGTATAAACAGTAAGGACTGAATGTTTTACTGTTACCATGGTATTTTCCTTTTACTGAAGGTATATGATGTTAGTTATATACCAGTGGTAATTTTAGGCAGAATGAATAGTAGGTACAAAACTAGAAGAAAGGGCATGCCAATTTCAAAAATGCTGGGCATAAAAATGTAAACTGAGATATACCAACAATCTAAGATGAAGGGGTAGACAGGTATAGTCAAAGGTACAGAAACATTCCAGTTTTCAGCTTCCTCTACTTTTCTTTGTTTCCTTGTCCTTCACCTATGGGCAATGATTTAGTTTGATAGCAGAAGCAGTCACAAGTTCAAGTACTCAGGGATTACAGAGTGAGCCACCAGGCCTGCTTTATAATATTCTTTCCATTTTAGAAAACAATCCCTTAGGAGCCAGGAGTGTAGTAGATTAGTGGTAGAAAGCTTATCTGTGTATGTAAGGCTCTGAGTTCAAATCATTTAGCTTTAGCTACATCACAATGGATACTTTCTGAGCTTTTTTGTTCCGAGGGTGGGTTTTTTTCTCATTCCATATACAATTCTTACTTTAATTTCTTTAGATTTCCACCTTTTAAGTCTCACTTCTTTTGTGTCTCTCAAGCATGAGCAAAATCTGTCTTCCCCTTTCCTGTCTAATTCCTCATCCTAGCACTCAAAGTGACTTTCTGCTTGGAAAACAAATCTCAGCCATCTGAGTGCCTTCAATATGTAATCAGGAATAATTTTCTCCACATATTTGATCCTTTTCAGTGCCTCTAAATGATTACAATAAATCTTTAGATTGTGTCTAGAGCATCCTTGTGCTTCAGACTATGCTTTATTTTATTACCTTCAAAGTCTTGTATGATGCCAAGTCCTTCCAAATATGTGCATCTTTCATGGTAGCAAGCCCATGTAAGTCACATAGACAGCATTGCTCACACTGCCTCTCTGGGGTCCTTGTGCATAAGCTTCCTAAGAATTCATCTTTCTACAGCATAGGCTTTGTTTTACTTTTCAAGGGGAGTAAAAGAACGAATAAAGCTCGAGACGTCTCTAATTCCAATGCACTTCCCACTCCAAATCTTTCCTCTCCTTACACACTGTTATAAAAAGCTTCAGTGTTCATCAGATCCAGAAATGTTTTTCGTCAAATTGTTATGAAGTAATTAATGCTATTCACAGGTATTTCACATCCCCAAAAAATAATATAAAGGTGTAGTGGTCTATGATATAAAGAACGGAGAATGCCACAAAGTTATTGGCTGTCTTAATTTTTAAATCTTATTTTTATTATGAAGCTAAATATATGCTTATGAGCCTACTTTCCTAATGCAGTGACATTTGAGTCGGAGTGCCAAAAAAGGCTAATAATGACTTTGTATATGTTATTAATAATTTTTCTAGTTACTTTCCAGTAAATACATTTATTTAACATTTATATTTTTGTGCAAAATCAGTTTAAGTGTTACCTCTTGAGTATAATTTTGCTAAAATGACATATATTGCATATTTACAATGTGCTAAGAGATTCACAGAAGTAGTTTCATTTCATAATGACAACCATGTGTCAGGATCCTATCTTATTCTAGCATTATAAAATAGAAGGTAGTTTTGCTCATTTTGCAAATAGAGAAATTATTGTGTGAAGCTGCTGCTATGGGTTAGTATTCATTCAAATAGGACCTGTGCAGGAATTAATTCCAGTGATAGTTAATATGTCCATGACTATCCTCACAAATCCAAATGCTCACAATACACATCTATGAGGAAAGAATACAAATCTAGCCACCCCCACCCCCCAGAAGGGATTATTCTGTTCTATCAAAATGTGAGAACCGTTGTGTCTTTGCAACTACTGCTGGATTGTCTCATCTGACATGATCAATATCATACTTGATCACTATGTTGTGTGGAGCGTCAGAGTAACTCTCACGCAGGACTAGATGGGCAGATCCAAAGTCAGGCTCCCAAGGAGAGAAACAGATCATCTCACTGCTTCTCCTGGAGATATCTAACAGCCTTTGTAGTACAATTTCCAGCTTTAACTTAAGTATGTCACATGCCTGCTTGCTTTTATTATTGTCACCTTTAATTCATAAATGACATGAATCCAAGGTAGTGAGCATAGAACCTTCCCTTGTCAACCTATTCAACCATGCCTGCCATTTCCGGGACAGAAATGATCACAGTTTGCCACATCCAGGATGGACCCAGAACTCACTCTCCTTGGATACCAGGGAAAGACTATATTTTACTTCCAAATTTCATGCTTTGTATTTTTTATTTCAGAGTAACATGGTTCTTCTAGAATGTGTGTGTTTCTGTGTGTGTGTGTGTGTGTGTGTGTGTGTGTGTGTGTGTGTGTACATGTGCATGCTCACACACACACACACACACACACATTTGAGAGAGAGATAGAGTACACAATATTTGTTCCACTGTCAAGCCGTATAAAAGTAAAACATGTCTGGAAGGTATTCAATCTCATAACATATGTCATATGTGATGAATGTGTTTAAACATGGTATCAAAATTAAGTTAGAGGCTAAATTATATTAAATTGTGATGATACACAATAAACCTGATGATAAAACTGAATATCGAGAAGCTAACAGCTTCTGGGTCAGGCAGAAGCCACAGAGCTTCTGGGGCAAACCTCATTTCAGGCTCCAGACATCCTGGCACCTTCCCTGCCAGAGGAGAGGTGTCCACCCCGACCTGGAGGACTTCACCACAGCATCTGGGGGAGCCATTATGGGTTCCCGGATTCCACCAAGACTAGTCTGCGCAGGTGAGAGTGTGGACTGCAGAGGCTAACAGCTTCTGGGACAGACAGAACCCACAGAGCTTCTGGGCTTCATGGGACACAATGAAAGCATTTCTAAGAGGAAAACTTATAGCTCTGAGTGCCTCCAAAAAGAAACTAGAGAGAGCACACACTAGCACCTTGACAACACACCTAAAAGCTCTAGAACAAAAGGAAGCAAATTCACCCAAGAGGAATAGACTGCAGGAAATAATCAAACTCAGGGGCAAAATCAACCAAGTGGAAACAAGAACTATTCAAAGAATCAGCCAAAGAGGAGCTGATTCTTTGAGAAAATCAACAAAATAGTTAAACCCTTAGCCAGACTCACTACAGGGCACAGGGACAGCATCCTAATTAACAAAATCAGGAATGAAAAGGGAGACATAACAACAGATCCTAAAGAAATTCAAAACACCATCAGATCCTTCTACAAAAGGCTATACTCAACAAAACTGAAAAACCTGGATGAAATGGACAAATTTCTAGACAGATACCAGGTACCAAAGTTAAATCAGTATAAGGTTAATGATCTAAACAGTCCTATATCCCCTAAAGAAATAGAAGCAGTCATTAATAGTCTCCCAACCAAAAAAACCCCAGGAACAGATGGGTTTAGTGAAGAGTTCTATCAGACCTTCAAAGAAGATCTAATTACAGTTCTTCACGAACTATTCCACAAAATAGAAGCAGAAGGTACCCTACCCAACTCATTCTATGAAGCCACAATTATTCTGATACCTAAACCACAGAAAGACCTAACACATATAGAGAACTTCAGACCAATTTCCCTTATGAATATCGATGCAAAAATACTCAATAAAATTCTCGCTGACCAAATCCAAGAACACATCAAAACAATCATTCAACCTGAACAAGTAGATTTCGTTCCAGGGATGCAGGGATGGTTTAATATATGGATATCCATCAATGTAATCCATTATATAAACAAACTCAAAGACAAAAACCACATGATCATTTCCTTAGATGTGGAGAAAGCATTTGACAAAATCCAACACCCATTCATGATAAAAGTCTTGGAAAGATCAGGAATTCAAGGCCCATACCTAAATGTGATAAAAGCAATTTACAGCAAACGAGTTGCCAGCATCAAAGTAAATGGTGAGACACTGGAAGCAATCCCACTAAAATCAGGGACTAGACAAGGCTGTCCACTCTCGCCCTACCTATTCAACATTGTACTTGAAGTCCTAACCGGAGCAATTCAACAACAAAAAGAGATCAAGGGGATACAAATTGGAAAGGAAGAAGTCAAAATATCACTTTTTGCAGATGATATGATAGTATATATAAGTGACCCTAAAAATTCCACCAGAGAACTCCTAAGCCTGATAAACAGCTTCAATGAAGTAGCTGGATATAAAATTAACTCAAATAAGTCAATGGCCTTCCTGTACACAAAGGATAAACAGGCTGAGAAAGAAATTAGGGAAACAACAACCTTCTCAATAGTCACAAATAATATAAAATACCTTCACGTGACTCTAACTAAGGAAGAGAAAGATCTGTATTATAAAAACTTCAAGTCTCTGAAGAAAAAAATTAAAGACAATCTCAGGAGATGGAAAGATCTCCCATGCTCATGGATTGTCAGGATGAATATAGTAAAAATGGCTATCTTGCCAAAAGCAATCTACATATTGAATGCAATCCCCATCAAAATTCCAACTCAATTCTTCAACGAATTAGAAAGGACAATCTGCAAATTCATCTGGAATAACAAAAAAAGTTAGGATATCAAAAACTCTCTACAAGGATAAAAGAACCTCTGAGGGAATCACCATGCCTGAACTAAAGCTATACTACAGAGCAATAGTGATAAAAACTGCATGGTACTGGTATAGCAACAGACACGTAGACCAATGGAATAGAATTGAAGACCCAGAAATGAACCCACACACCTATGGTCACTTTATCATTGACAAGGGAGCTAAAACCATCCAGTGGAAAAAAGACAGCATTTTCAACAAATGGTGCTGGCACCATAGGTGGTTATCATGTAGAAGAATGCAAATTGATCCATTCCTATCTCTTTGTACTAAGGTCAAATCTAAGTGGATCAAGGAACTCCACATAAAACCAGAGACACTGAAACTTTTAGAGGAGAAAGTGGGGAAAAGCCTCGAAGATATGGGCACAGGGAAAAATTCCTGAATAGAACAGCAATGGCTTGTGCTATAAGATTGAGAATCAACAAATGGGACCTCATAAAATTGCAAAGCTTCTGTAAGGCAAAAGACACAGTCAATAAGACAAAAAGGCCACCAACAGATTTGGAAAGGATCTTTACCTATCCTAAATCAGATAGGGGACTAATATCTAATATATATGGAAAAAATTCAAGAAAGTGGACTCCAGAAAATCAAATAACCCCATTAAAAAATGGGACTCAGAGCTAAAAAAAAAAAGAATTCTCAGCTGAGGAATACCGAATGGCTGAGAAGCACCTGAAAAATGTTCAACATCCTTAATCATCAGGGAAATGCAAATTAAAACAACCCTGAGATTCCACCTCACACCAGCCAGAATGGCTAAGATCAAAAATTCAGGTGACAGCAGATTCTGGTGAGGATGTGGAGAAAGAGGAACACTTCTCCATTGTTGGTGTGATTGCAAGCTTGTACAACCACTCTGGAAATCAGTCTGGCGGTTCCTCAGAAAATTGGACACAGTACTACTGGAGGATCCTGCAATACCTCTCCTGGGCATATATCCAGAACATGTTCCAACTGGTAAGAAGGACACATGCTCCACTATTTTCATAGCAGCCTTATT
This sequence comes from Mus musculus, assembly GCF_000001635.26. Classification (NCBI taxonomy): domain Eukaryota; kingdom Metazoa; phylum Chordata; class Mammalia; order Rodentia; family Muridae; genus Mus; species Mus musculus. The sequence goes on along the minus strand of NC_000078.6, from coordinate 59,676,214 downwards.
TGTAAGAGCCAGAAGCTGGAAAGAACCCAGATGCCCCTCAACAGAGGAATGGATACAGAAAATGTGGTATATTTACACAATGGAGTACTACTCAGCAGTTAAAAACAATGAATTCATAAAATTCTTAGGCAAATAGATGCATCTGGAGGATATCATCCTGAGTGAGGTAACCCAATCATAAAAGAGCTCAAATGATATGTACTCGCTGATATGTGGATATTAGCCCAGAAACTTAGAATACCCAAGATACAAGACACAATTTGCAAAACACATGAAACTCAAGAAGAACGAAGACCAAAGTGTGGACACTTTGCCCCTTCTTAAAATTGGGAACAAAACACCCATGGAAGGAGTTACAGAGACAAAGATTGGAGCTGAGACGAAAGGATGGACCATCTAGAGACTGCCATACCCGGGGATCCATCCCATAATCAGCCCCCAAACGCGGACAACATTGCACACACTAGGAAGATGATGCTGAAAGGACCCTGATATAGCTGTCTCTTGTGAGACTATGCCGGGTTCTAGCAAACACAGAAGTGGATGCTCACAGTCAGCTACTGGATGGATCACAGGGCCCCCAGTGGAGGAGCGAGAGAAAGTACCAAAGGAGCTAAAGGGGTCTGCAACCCTATAGGTGGAACAACAATATGAACTAACCAGTACCCCCGGAGCTCGTGTCTTTAGCTGCATATGTATCAGAAGTTGACCTAGTTGGCCATCAGTGGAAAGAGAGGCCCATTGGTCTTGCAAACTTTATATGCCCCAGTACAGTGGAATGCCAGGGCCAAGAAGTGGGAGTTGGGGTGGGAGGGGAGTGGGGGGGTTGGGGGACTTATGGGGTAGCATTGGAAATGTAAATGATGTAAATACCTAATTAATAAAAAAAACTGAATATCAATATGAACTCATTATGGATAGTGTGGATAATTTGGTTTTTGATTTGAAGCTATCTGGGTATCATAGCTTCCTGTTCTTTTGTGGGTTTTTTTGGTTTTTGAGGTTTTTTTTTTTTTTACATTTTCATGTTTCTATAGAACTAGACATTGGAGTCTTACTTTGACCATCTGAGCCTATAAGACTGCATTAAAATAGGGTCATTCCCAAAGCACTGGCTCTACTCATCCAGACTCTGACACCATCATCTCCTCTTCTATCTCATGTTGAGTCTTCAGTGTAACACAAAACTATTATGTTATGTTTCTACCATCTTTTTTTAATTGGATATTTTCTTTATTTACATTTCAAATGCTATCCCCTTTCCCGGTTTCCCTCCCTCCTGGAAACACTCTATCACATCCTCCCTCTCTCAGCTTCTATGAGGGTTTTCCTCCACCCACCCACTCCCACCTCCTCACCCTTGATTTCCCTACACTGGAGCATCTATCAATTCTTCATAGGACCAAGGACCTCTCTTCCCATTGATGCCTGACAAGGCCATTCTCTGCTACATATGCAGCTAGAATTATGGGTCCCTCCATGTGTACTCCTTGGTTGATGGAATAGTCCCTGGGAGCTCTCTGGGGGGTGGGGGGGAGGGTATGTGATTGGTAGATATTGTTGCTCATCATATGGGGTTGCAAACCTCTTCAACTCCTTCAGTCCTTTCTCTAACTCCTCCATTGGGGACCTTGTGACCAGTCCAATGGTTGGCTGTAAGCATCTGCCTCTGTATTCGTAAGGCTCTGGCAGGGACTCTCAGAAGACAGCCATATCAGGCTCCTTTCAGCATGCACTTCTTGGCATCCACAATTGTGTTTGGGTTTGGTAACTCTTGGGCTCAAACTCAGTTGCCAGTCCTACAGTCCCCATTGGAGGCTCCACTCCCACGTGCTCTAGCATGCCCAGGATCTTAGGGTCTGAAGTGAGGAGGACATAACACCTGTTCCAACACCACTGGGAGTAACTGGGACCAGCAGGATCCAGGGACGCAGAGTGTTGACTTCCGTGAAGACTTATACAAGAAAGACTCCTAAGAAAATTACTTGAGGAGTTTGGGTGCTTAGCTCTTGTGTTATTGAGTATAGTTGTTGAGATTTACTACAACGGGATTCTTTTTTTCTAGACACATGCCCTCTTTACTGGCAGAATTGTCCCAAGACACTTGCAATTCAGATACTTTTGTTATGTTCCTATATATGATTCATACAAACTGATTAAAATATGATGATCATACCAATGTATAATTCAAATTTGTTATACTTACTTTTTTTGTCTGAGAGAAACATCCTTCTATAATGTCTTAATCATATCTTCTATAGTGATTTTTTTTCTGAACATCAAAATTCTAGAAAGTACTTAATGGCTTTTGATATATATGCACCTACATATAAGTACACACATATGTTATATATTTATAGCTATACATATATGTATACACACATTTTTACATATCAAATGTTTTATATTCCTTGCCATAAAGAATTCAAAATCTTCTAGAATTATTTGGGGATATATAAGTACATAGTTTTTCCACATATATTCTCTTTCCATATACACATATATATGCCCCTATACTCTATTATATTTATATGTACATATGCCATTTTTATTCTTCATATAAAATATACATATAATGGTTTTGCTCTAGCATAGCTGTTCAAAATATTTTCAAAGCATTATTCAAACACCTCGTGGCTGACATTTATAAGTGACATAAGCTTGACATATTGAAATGTTACCAATGTTATAAAAAAGTGAACTAAAGGGTTTTGAGCACGTGAGCAATTTTATCATGTTCATTTAGATAATATTGATACGTTAAATAGCTTAATAATGCTAGCTCTATAAATGACCATTTAGCTCATCAACTCAGAGAAATATAATCTTTGATCAAAGCTTGTATGCAATTTATGGCCTTACTCAATTTTAAAAATATACTCTTATTGTAGAACAAATTATTTTTCAGTAAAAGAAGGAGAAATTTACTATCTAGGTAAATTTTTATTCTTGCTAAGAAAATTTTAAGTAATGAATGCCCTGCAAATGCTGTCAGTCTTGATATGTACAGTCATGAATTGGGCAGTAAAACAAAATAGCAAGGTCACTGAGGTCACATCTCCTTACAAGAAACTTATATTTCTCAATTTTCTTGCCATGTTTCTGATCTGGGCACTAGAAGGGACACTGAAGGCCCCTACCAATAAATCAAGACCAGCAGATTCTCCTCGAGAACTCTAGCACACCAGGACAAGTACCATGTCAGGATGTGACTCTAGCCTTGGCACTTATATTTCTCAACCTACTTTGTTTTCAAAAGGAATAACAGGAGAGATGATATTACATCACTATAATTCTTTGTTGTGACCACTTTCTCTAGCCCTTAGAATTATGAAGAAAGAAGTAGTTTGCAGGGCTGTTCATGTGGTTTAGTGGTTAAGAGTGCTTTATGCTCTTCCAGAAGACCTAAACCTGGTTCCTAGCACTCACATCAGGCAGACACAGCTGTGATCTAACTCCTGATCCAGACAATCTGATACCTGATGCTTGCTCTTGGACTCCATGGGCATGTGTGCACATGCAGCCACACACAAACACATACTACACAAACAAAAATCTTTTAGAAAAGGAAAACTTTTCCCACTCAATTCTTCATAGAGTTAGAAAGGGCAATTTGCAAATTCATCGGGGATGACAAAAAACCCAGGATAGTGAAAACTTTTCTCATCAATTAAAAAAAAAAAAAAAAAAAAAAAACTTCTGGTAGAATCACCATCCCTGGCCTCAAGCTGTACTATAGAGCAATTATGATAAAAACTGCATGGTATTGGTAAAGTGACAGGCAGGTAGATCAATGGAATAGAATCTAAGACCCAGAAATGAACCCACATACCTATGGTCACTTGATCTTTGACAAAGGAGCTAAAACCATTCAGTGGAAAAAAAGATGACATTTTCAGCAAATGGTGCTGGTTCAACTGGAGGTTAGCATGTAGAAGAATGCAAATTGATCCATTCTTATCTCCTTGTACAAAGCTCAAGACCAAGTGGATCAAGGAACTCCACATAAAACCAGATACACTGAAACTTATAGAAAAAAAAAAATTGGGAAGATCCTCAAACAAATGGGCACAGAGGAAAATTTCCTGAACAAAACACCAATAGCTTATGCTCTAAGAACAAAATTTGACAAATGGGACCTCAGCAAATTACAAAGCTTCTGTAAGGCAAAGGACACTGTCAATAGGACAAAAGAACAACCAACAGATTGGGAAATGATCTTTATCAATCCTACATCTAATAGAGGGCTAATATCCAATATATACCAAGAACTCAAGAAGTTAGACTTCTGAGAACCCAATAACCTATGGGGTACAGAGCTAAACAAAGAATTCTCAACTGAGGAATACCAAATGGCTGAGAAATGTTCAACATCCTTAGTCATCAGGGAAATGCAAATCAAAACAACCCTAAGATTTTACCTCACACCAGTCAGAATGGCTAAGATCAAAAACTCAAGTGACAGCAGATGCTGGCAAGGATGGGGAGAAAGAGGAACATTCCTCTATTGCTGGTGAGATTGCTAGCTGGTAAAAACACTATGGAAATCAGTTTGGCAGTTCCTCAGAAAACTAGACATAGTGCCACCTGAGAACCCATCAATACCACTCCTGGGCATATACCCAGAAGATGCTCCAACATGTAATAAGGACACACATTCCACTATGTTCATAGCAGCCTTATTTATAATAGCCAGAAGCTGGAAAGAACCCAGATTTCCCTCAACAGAGGAATGGATACAGAACACGTGGTAATTTACATAATGGAGTATTACTCAGCTATTAAAAACAATGAATTCATGAAATTCTTAGGCAAATGGATGGAACTAGAAAATATCATCCTGAATGAGGTAACCCAATCACAAAAGAACACACATGGTATGCACTCACTGATAAATGAATATTAGCCCAGGCGTTTGGAATGCCCAAGATATAATTCAGAGACCACATGAAGTTCAAGAAGAAGGAAGATCAAGGTGTGGATACTTAGGTCCTTCTACAAAGTACCCATGGGAGGAGATACAGAGACAAAGTGTGGAGCAGTGACTGAAGGAAAGGCCATCCAGAGACTGCCCCACCTGGGGATTCATCCCATATACAGTTACAAACCCCAGACACTATTGTTGGCAAAGTTGACAAAGTGCTTGCTGCTGTCTCCTGAGAGTCTCCACCAGTGCCTGAAAAATTCAGAGGTGGATGCTCTCAGTCAACCATTGGACTGAGCACAGGACTCCCAATGGAAGAGTTAGAGAAAAGACCCGAGGAGTTTGAAGCCCCAAAGGAGGAACAACAATATGAACCAACCAGTACCCCAGAACGCCCAGGGACTAAATCACCAATCAAAGAGTACACATGAAGGGACCCATGGCTCCAGCTGCAGGGAACAGAAGAGAGGGGAGGGGAGGAGAGAAGGAGAGAAAAGAGAAAAGGAAGAGAGGGGAGGGGAGGGGGAGGGGGTGGGGAGGGGAGGGAGGGGAGGGGAGGAGAGGAGAGGAGAGGAGAGGAGAGGGGAGGGGAGGGGAGGGGAGGGGAGGGAGAGGAGATGGAGAGGAGAGGAGAGGAGATGGAGGAGGGGAGAGGAGCACGTGTTGTGAAGACTGACTTCTTATCACATACTTTTGGCAGCAAACTCTCCCAGACATTCACAAGCTGGAAGCAGGCCTGAATGAGAAAGCCAGTCTAACCTGCAGTACCAACCCATTTGATTCATGCTTCATTGTCCTCTGAGATCTATCTCCCTCCTCTGGAAAGAACTACTGCAGCACAGGACTCCAGAGAGAGGTGCTTTCACAGGAAGTGACATCACAGAACTCCTCTGCCTGGTCTGTTTTTGCCTAGAACGCCTAATGAAAGAAGGACTCTCTCTTAAAATTACTTAAGTGATCTGGAATGTAAAATGCCCAGATGTGAGACTAGAGCAAGTTCCTCTCTCAGAGTTGTGGCTTTTTCTTAATGAGGGGAAGTGTGTGTGTGAAAGGGGTAGAGGATCTCATTCAAATGTTTTCCTAAATATCAGAGTCTAGCGTCCATATTTGGTGTGTAGTGCTTAGAAAATACTGTACCAGGTACAGAGAATAATAAAGACCCTGCTCATTTATTACGCAAAAAAAAGAACTTTGATATGTTCATTAGTGCTGAAAACAAAGCAGACAATTCAATATCCAAAAAGTATGTCAAAATCATAGATACTTTAATTCTTCTTTTTTTATTTTATCTTACTTATTTTGTATGTGGGTGTGGGTGTGCCTGTGCACATTCGTGGGTATAGGTGAGTGTGTGTCTGTGGTAGTTGTGGTGCCACATTACATATGTGGAGGTCAGAGGACAATGTGCAAGAGTTGGTTTTCTCCTACCTTGTGGGGTCTGGAGATCAAAGTCAAGTTGTCAGGCTTGGGAACAAAAGCCTTCTACTATACTACTGACCTCTAAATGTGGGATAAAATAAAAATTCTTCACAACCAGCTGGAAGACCAATGACAACAGAATAAAAGATTTGATTGGCATGTGACCGTTCTGTATTCTTAGTGAGCCAGAACAGCGTTTTTAGAATTTCATGTTGCAAAAGAAACAACATACCTTTTATATATAATACATTAATGTATATATTAGAAAATGAGAAAAGCAAACCTTGAGGTGATAAAAATATTTAATAATTGTGATATGCTATGTCTCGTATTAGGAATTATTGTTATTTAAGACTTGAAAATCACTATAATATCAAGTAAAGCACAGACCCTATTAACCTCAATATTTCTAAACCTCCAATTAAGGTAAGCTTCCTGTTCAGACTCTAAGTAATGTCCTGATGAGGAGCATTTCCCAAAACAATGATTTTCAAAAATCTGACCTTGAGGTTGCTAACAGGTCACTCAAAGTGGCAATCTGAGATGGGAGCAACAGGAACTCTCCGAATAGGTGGATGGGGCCAAGGAGGCAGTGAGACATATCCTTCCTGGCCAACAACAGGGAAAGAAGTCTAGGACAAGGGGAAGGAAGAAGGAGTGGAAATTCAGGAAAGAGGTTGCTTTGAGTAGCTGTTTCCCTCCTCAGAGAAATGTAAGCTCTCTTAACCAGAAGAGTGCCACAAAGAGGCTGGCACAATAAATTTATATCTGTTCTTTTTTCACCCTTTAATTTTGGGTGCCTGGGCCATTGGCTCAAACCAGTAAATGGCAGAAATGCTGAAGCATACTAGGTGATCCTATAAGGTTCATCCTTCTGGGACAGAGAGTTAGATTATGAGTTAAGAGTTGGCTATAGAAAGGCAAACACTTAGCACATTAATACTAAGGTCTGTTCGGTAGATATTTTTTGATTCTACCTTATCTATTGATTCAACAAATATTTCTCTGTAGCTAATATGTGTTAAGTCCTTTATTACAAGAAAGCTTGAAAGACTGCATGAAGGTGTAAGAAATTTAAAAACATAAATATAATATATTACAACTCCTCGATTAAATTGTTATGAATGGGTGGGGCAGAAATAACTATCTCTGCCTGGAAAAGCCAAGGTAGTGAAAGGAAGCATGATTCAAACTTAGTGAAGAACAACTGAAGATTTCTCTGGGCTGAGTGTTGATAAGTCTAAAGACTATTGATAAGTCTCTGTTCCGATCAGAGAATGCTATGGAGTTATAATCACTAAAAATTAAAGAGGTACATAGAGACTTAGGACTGTACAACTCTAAATTTTGTTCTAAAACTATGACAAATTTTAATGTTATTTGGATTCGTATTTCAAAATTACTGACCATAAGGATTATTGGTGACTTTGAATCTAAACCCCTAATCCATTTTTCTTATTCCATCCCACCATCCTCAAAATGTACATTGTTCTGGCATTGTCTTGAATAACTTTTTTGTTTTCTACTAAAAGATTGACAACATGATTAGTTCACCGTAGCTTTGTGTGTGCTTTCTGAAGCTGTCCCTACTCATACAACATAAAGCCTGCTAGAAAGGACTCCACAAAGCAGCCCAAATAGCCCGCTAGCACATTATTGTATAACAAAGAGCAATCACTTCAGTTGTATTGGATGATAACTAACAGAGCAAACTGTATAGACTTTACCCCATAGGGCTCATGTACATCTTGAGTGCCCATTTTCATAGAAACTTAATTCTTTCTCTGCTGCCTTGTCCAGCACTTTTCTCCAATTAACTTCAAAACAAGATTTCCAGCAAAAGGCTTCAGGGCACAACCTATCTTTGGGTGGCATTTAAAAATTACATGCTCTTCTCTGCCTGATTATGATCAGATCAAACTGTGAAAGAACTATTCTGGATTACTGAACATAATGAATCAAAAAAGTAAAAATATGCCTGTGGGGATAAAAGTTTATTCTCCCGAGGTCTTTATTTTATCCTGGCTGATCTTCCTCAGATCAATTCCTAAAAGAAAACTTTCGAAAATAGAAACAAATGGCTTTGCCTGAAATATATTTCCTCCAACAAACAGACTTTAGGATACTCTTCATCTCTGACTTGGTAACTGAATAGCACAAGGTCCTAGGGCAGCAATACATAATGATATTCCTTTGGGCTTTTTTTTTAAAGCAGGGTTCTCATCTAATCCAGGCTGACCTGGAATACACTGCATAACCAGGGATGGCCTTTTGATTCTCCTACATTTGCCTCCCAATCGCCAGGATTACAGTGCCTCCATTCCTAACTTTATAACGCTTTTCAACAAGAATCATCTCCAAGGAAATGTGCATCTAAGCATGCTTCAAAGATGCTAACGTTGTAGCTTTGTTTGCATAGAAAATGCTGTTTTTCCTAGACCTTTGTATGGTGCCTCTATTTTCCCACTCAGTGAGATCTTTTTCTTCTAGTATTGGGTTATGTATTATCTATTCGGCTGACTTGCTTCCTTGTCCCCTGTGTGCCTTCCCATTTTCTCCTGTGCTTGAATTTCCACTGAGGACCTCAATGCATTTCTGACTCCTTTTCTATTTGGTGACTTATCATTTCAAATATATTTTTATAGTTCCAGAAATCAGTAAATTTATAGAATATCAAATGAATATCTACTATCATTAATGCCAGCTATTTAAAGAAATATTCAGTTTATTTTCCTGGTCATGATGTTATGGCCAAAATCTTATCACCAAAATACAATGGAGATACAGCACTGGAAGAAGATACAGAGTTGTTCTCAGTCAACAGTGTTTCAAAGACCGATGTAAGAATTGCCCCCACCCAAGGGGTAGCCCTGTATAATGTATTAAAATTCTCCTTCAAACAGATTTCTAGCCTGATTCTCATCTCAACACCCTGACCACCATCTCAACTTGGATCTTAGACATACTAGTACAACTCTAAAATAAAGAGTTATTTCTTATTTTGATAAAGTTAATAAATAAGTATGTGGTTATTAATTTCCTCTTCTAACCAATATAATGTTAAGTGTTTCTCCTACTGACTTCCTCTTCTAACCAACATAATGTTAAGTGTTTCTCCTACTGACCTCTTTAAGCACAGGCAAGGCTCGAAAACAGTAACTAATACCCAATGATGTCCTTGAATTCTCAGTCTTTCATGTTGCACTCCCCACATGCTAGGAGTTCATGTATTGCTGAATATCAATTTCAAGTCTTTTTTCATGATAGGTAACCACTGTACAAACTAAGTTATAGCCCATCTCTTCTCCTATCAACGAAAAATAAAATAGCCAATGAAAATACATGAGATAAATGAGTATGGTGGCATGTAGTTACAGTCCCACCCCAAAGAAATGGAAAACAAAACAAAACAAAACAAAACAAAACAAAACAAAACAAAACAAAACAATCCTGTAGACTGGAAGGATGGCTAAGTTGTTAAAAGTACTTGCTGCTTTTGCAAAGGACCCAGGTTCCATTTCCAGCATCTACATAGCAGTTTACAGCCATCTGCAACTCTATTTCCAGGAGATCCAGTGCCCTCTTCTGGCCTCTACCAGCATCAGGCATGCAAATGGTACATATAGAAACATGCAGACAAAGCACTTGCATGCATAAAATAAAAATTAATTTCTTAAAGACCAGATTTCATAAAATGAATGTGTAAGTTTTAGGATACAGGCTTCCACATACAAGATCCATGCAGGCCATTAGATCTGCTTCTATCAGCTATAGCCAATTAGAAGACCAAACTTCGAAGCAGTACAGTGCATAAGAGCACCAAAAAGCATAAAAAAACACCTTGATGTGGCAGTCCATGACTATAATTCAGGAATGTGGAAGCTGAAGAAAGTATTAATTTATAATCAACCTGAACTACACTGTCAGACCATATCATAAACAACAACAAAACAAATATTACATTATTTATCTCCAGGGGCTTCATATGTTGAAATTTATTTAAATGGCAAAGACAAGGAAAAGCACAAAGAAATGCAGAGCTCAACATGTTAATTAGAAGACTGATACTCTTCAAGATTCACTATTCACTGCCCCTAGATGCATTGCAGGTGTGGCTGCTGTGTCACATATGTATCAGTAAGTGGCAGAAAGGAGAGATGATATTTCTATGCTCAGTGTCTGACCTGTGAACATCTGAATAATTAGTAACCTAACAGTCAGTCCCTAAAAACAGCAAGCCTGAGACAACCACTAGTCCAGTGCTGTGCAAAGACAATGGGAGAAAACCACCAGAGTGAGTCCAAGACCTGAAATTTATGTCCAGGAACTGAAATGACCACCAATCGTGTGCCGTAGGACCTGCACAGGGGGCTGCCTATGATGACCACCAGTACAACATCTCAAAAACCTAGGCAAGGGGCATGCCCAAAACCTGAGAATGGCCCTGCCCAGTGCCATTAAGCACAGGTGGGGCATGGCAATATTGAGACCATTGCTGAGTTGACCCCAGATACTCAAGAGAACCAGGGTACCACTAAGAGAAGTAAGTAAGTGGTAGAGAGATGGGAGAGAAAGAGAAATAGGAGGATGTGGGCACAATGAAGAGAGGTAGAACTGATGACTTAAGGATAGTGAGGAATATCCAGTGATGCTACCTGGGACCCCAGTGGAAGTCTGGCCTATGATGCCAGAGGCCACATCTGGGTCCTTGGCCGTGAAGCAGCAGGGGTCTGTTACCCCCACAGTGGTAACAGGCAGATGTGTTGGTTTGGGCTGCCACATGAGAACATATTTATATCTGCAAGCTGTGCACAAATGACCCTCCCCATCTCCTGGGCATCCTAGAAGAGCTGGCCCTAGAATCATGAGTGCAGAACTCACCCCTGTCTTAAGCGAGCTGTAGTACTCTTCATATGGCCCTACATCTCACTTGAGCAGGACAGTAGAGCTGGCCCTAACTGCATGAGCCAGCCCTGAGGGCATGGGTGCAGAGGAGCTGGCAGGGCTGACCAGGCTTTGAATTAACTCACCCCAACATCTACCCCCTTGATTAACTGTGGCAGTGCTTGAAGGGACTGATCCTATAGTTCCAAAACTATAGTATCTTCATGGCACAGTCAACAATAGGATTTCTGAGAGGAGTTCCAGTGAAATTCCAGTGTTGATAATGTAGCAGAAGCCAGAGACCTTGAACCACACCAACAACTCATTGTAATGAGCATTTGCAAACAAAGAAGTATGGACAAAAGGGTATAGTTTGGGACACACTGTGACATACTACAACTTCCACAAGATTGTTTTTCTTCTCGTTTGGGAAGATGTTGCAAGGTTTAGGGTGGGTATAAGGAGAGGGGAGATGAATGAGATTGGGGTATATGATATGAAAATCACAAAGAACCAATAAAATTTTAAAAGTAAAAAAAAAAAGACTCAATATTCACCAAATTGATTTATAGTTTTAATATAACCCACTAACAAAGTAATTGTAAGTATTGGCAAACTAATACAAAAATGCCTATGAGAAACCGAAGAATTAGAATGACCAAAACAATTTTGCAGAAGAACTATGGGCATCATGTATGAATTAATTTGAAAACTTACTGTATAGTGACAGTGATCAAAATGGTGCAGTGTTAGTAGAAATGTAGGCATGTTGTTCATTAAGTGTAACAAAGTCATTAGAAACAACACATTTGGACAATCGCAATCTAAGGAAAACACAGAGACAATTTAAATGAAAATGAGTATGCTTCTTTTTTTGTTTGTTTGTTTGTTTGTTTGTTTGTTTGTTTGTTTTGGTTTTTTGAGACAGGGTTTCTCTGTATAGGTCTGGCTGTCCTGGAACTCACTTTGTAGACCAGGCTGGCCTCAAAGTCAGAAATCTGCCTGCCTCTGCCTCCCAAGTGCTGGAATTAAAGGCGTGCACCACCACGCCTAGCATGACTATGCTTTTTAACACATTATCTGAGGGAAACAAACAGAGTTCTGTAAGGTAAAAGGACTTTAACTCATCTCCAAAACATAACATAAAATATTGCATGCATCTGAATTTTAAATCTAACATTGTAATGCTTTGTGGGAGACATAAAAAAAAAAAAAATGTCAGGAATAGTCCAAAGGAGAAGCAGGAAATCTTGCTGAGATGGGTCTGCCTTGGATTAAAATCTAGGGTGAATTTTTTTTTTCTGGTAGTCAAGGCCCAGAAGAAATTCATTTTCTGAAAGATTCCTGCTATTGATATGCTTTTCCTGTTATTATTAAATACATATAGCAATCACTAGGTATTAGCCCACCGTTTTGAGAACATCTCTCCAGAACAATGAAGATGTACTGTATTGTAATAACAAATAGATGATTTCCTAATCCTTAATGATGATCCTATAACAATTCCTAAAATTATACTAGCAAGCTCTTTTATAGTGGGACTGCTATTAGGTTCTCTCTGATAATCAAAACTGCAATGAGAACTCTGACAGTCTTTAGTGTCATGAGCTCACTGCTTCTGAGATAGCAAGTAGGCATGTGCTACTCAGAGCACATTCCAAGAGGTTGTAAAACCATTAACCAAAGGTCATAAAAAGGAAACAAAAGATTTACTATAGGTACAAGGACAGAAAATAAAATATTGACTGGGTTTATTTATACAAAACTTCACTAATACCTTAGTCACAAGAGTTATGGTTTTTAACTCTTCATGAACCTGCAGAGCTGGTGACAGGTGATGAATGTTTAGCCAGATAATTACTCCTAATGGATATGCATGTACACATTCTCTGCTGTAAATTTCTTATTCAATTTCTGATTTGCATTTATGTGTAAACTTGTGCTAAACTTTTTAACTATGTGATCATATATTCTGAAAGATGTATGAGACTAATGCTGAGGACAAAGAAAGGAAACAGAACTGAGATGAGGACACCTTTTTCTTTAGACAGAACACCTTTTAGACAGAACTGAATTGAGGGGAAATTTTTAGACAGAACTCAAGAGAGAACTCTTTAGGACAGAACTTAACTCAGGAACTTAGAAATAAAGCCATAGGAGAGTAATGGTATTGAGAGTAAGGTCATTATTGTGACATCAGAGCAGGAGGAGAGAACAAGATTAGAAGGAGAATGCAGAGTGGAATAACTTAGAAACTATAGGGAACATAAAAAAACCAAGAGAGTAATATGCAGAATGCTAAGGGAAAGAAGAAAAAAGAAGCTGCAGAGAGAGAAGAAGGAGAAAGCAGGCTTCTCCTTACCATGGGACAGAACAGGTCTTTCCTTAATAGCAAGGCAGGCTTAGTCTTGTTAAAGAGAACAGAGTTTTCTTCTACAGACTTGAGGTTAATTCATTTAGCAACAAAAGGGTAGAAGCTTTTTCTTTCTCTGTGCAATTCATCCAGAGTGAATTCTTTCTGCACTGGCGCTTGGTCTTTCGCTCCAAATGTATATGTAAGTTTGGATGTGTGTGTGTGTGTGTGTGTGTGTGTGTGTGTGTGTGTGTGTGTGTGTGTGTTTGTGTGTGTATGTGTGCAAGTATATAATTATGAGAATGTATGTAATGGGCCCAATGGGCTGGGTAGAAATGTATAAATGTGCATGCATGAATCTGTATATGAATTTGTGTTTATTTGCTTATGTAAAAGTTTTCCATCTGCACATATGACTTTCTTCTCCTGGTTCAAAAGAAGTTTATTGATCCAAAATTTCCCCTACCCTGACAAGGGAGAGGCATTTGGGCAAAAGGGCAAAAGCTCTAGCAATTAATCCTTTACTTAGTACTCTGCCGTTCTACAATAAGGTGCTAAATGCCAGACTGCAGTTTCTGGCCTCAAAAGCACTTAGTCAGGTCAGCTACAGTAGCAAAGTAACCTAGACTTAGATAGGTAAATGGGTTTTTATTATTATTATTACATAGCAACCCTAAATATCTCATAACACCAAGTCTTACCTCCACCAACACTCTTTTCCCTCTGCTGCCTCAAGAGGAACCAAAAACAAGAAAGAAGACCCACCAGAGCCAGCCAAAAGAAATTCTTGTGATGATGTGTTGTAGAAATTCTTAAATATAGCATTAAAGTTATGACCTATAAAAAGGAGACAAGTGTAAGTTCAACATCAAAATGAAAAGTTTTGCTGTGTGAAGTTTTGCATGGGCTCAGAGAATAAACAGATAAGCAAGGAGACTGGGGAACACATTTGTGAATCAAATATCTAGCAAATGTCTTATGCAAAGTAGAATTCTCTAAACTCACTAATAAATAAAAATGAAAGAGCTAGGAGAAATATTTGAACAACTGCTTCAATCAAAGAAGGCTTACAGATAGCAAATGAATAAAATGAGAAGAAATGCAGCACAATTCATTAGAGAATGCAGTTTAAAGTGGGAGATACTGTTCCCCTACTCAAAAGGGAAAAGGCCATAAAGCTATTTCAGCAGCATTGTGTTGCTGAGAATACAGAGACACCATAGTATTCACACTTCAGTTCTGGGACTGGCAAACTGTGTGTTGGCTTTAGGAGAAAGTCTGCAGATTTCCAATAAAGGAAAAATATACTGCTTTTGTATGGTGTGTAACACAGTCATCCCACTTCTACATTATTTACCCAAGAAAATTGAAAACCCCGCTAACACCCAAACTGGTATGCAGACATTTACATTCAGCTCCTTTGTGATCATTCCAAAGAGTGAAACACCAGTGTATTTCACATGCTAACTGGAAAGGCTTGGTGGCACATCTGTGGAGCCACAAGGTACTGAAACACACAGCAGCACAGACAAATCCGAGAAACACTGTGAAAGAAGCAGACCCAAAGTGTGATAGGTTTCCACTTGTCACATCCTGGACAAATCAGCCTCTGTGTCAAGGAAGAACATGGTGTTGTTGTCAGGGTCAAGGGTGGGAGTGACAAGGGAAAGAAGAGGGATGGGTGGGGCAACGAACCTTTCGTGTCTGGGTGCAATGGCTACTTGACAGATCACTTGTTAAAACCCTTACATCTGTACATGAGAGAGAGTTAACTTGGTTTGTGCAAATCTAAAAGTGCACACGAAATTTTTAAAAAGAAACACTCATAGTGTCCTCTTGCTCTTGGGAGTAGGAGGTAACAGATTGAATTCTTGGGATACGACAGCCAGTAATCAACAATTATCTATGAACTGAAAAGAAGATAATTTACTAAGGTGCTTGCATTTTTCGAATAGCTGAACTGGTTTGTCTGCAGTAAATTTTAACATCAAACCAAGTATAATTTTGGGAGAATAGCTGTTGTTTCTTTCTATCTAAGCACCATTTGGAACAGCAGTTGTAACATTTGAAATTGGTAAAACTCTTGAGTTTTTATACAAATCCAATAATGGGAAAAGAACTACTCCAGGTCTACCCTATTTCTAACTTCAGGCTTCTTTTACTTTTCCCCTCATTCATGCAGGAAATTTCTATAAATTAGTTCAAGTATTAACCTTCCCCTTTCTTCTAATTAGCAATAGTACTAAAGAAAGAGAAAGCAAATTATGTTTCCAAATTATAAATCTACATTTTCCCCCAACGTCTTCCATTATAGGGGCATATATGATAAGTACAGATTGTAGACTGACCCCCAAAAATAAACAAAACCATCCAGACTGTCTTATTTAAAGGTTAAAAGCAAATAGCACTTGAATAAGTGTGTTCTGTAAGCAGCTGCAGCCATGGAGTTTACTACAGTATGAGTGTTTATTAGCATGACTTACAGTTGCCTTCTCATTTGAATAAAATAATTAAAAGGTATCTCCATTGGGATAGGGAATTTAATTAAGATAATAAATGTGGTTGTGCTGCTGGTGCTGATGTGTACTTACCATAGCTCACTGTTGACCTGAAGAGCCTTAAATGTGATGAGTACCTGTAAATAAGAGAAATGTTCATGTGACCTGAAAAGTTAACAGAAGAAATATCATTCCATGCCCTGATAATGATAGAACAGGGCAACCATCTATATGTTTTACTTGACCTACTATAAAAATTGCTCCTCAGTGGCAAGAGACTACATAATTAACATATATAGACTATTCAATAGTGCTTGCAACATACTTTCTTCATTTAAATGAGGTGATTGTGGTTGACACATGAGTGAAGCCAGCTGTACTCCATAAAACTTTAGCCATAAGTGCATTCAAAACAAACAATGGAAACACTAGGACTCAATGTAGGTACCCATTATTACAAAACTACTGATATAGGAGATGGAGCCAAATGCATCTTATTTAGGTCCAGTTTGGCACCTCTGGGAGTTTAAATATCCAGCAAACTTGAAACCAAGAAATCCAGAAATATCCAGAGAACTCAATTAGGAGGCTGCTGGCATCAAGGGGCCCTGCTTTTGTGGGAGGAGATTCTGTGGTTGCTGAAGTACTCTCACCTTTTTACCCCCTTTGCCCCTATTTAATGCCAGTGTCTTTTCTACTTCTACCAAAATAAAGTAACTCCAACTTGTTCTCCATCCCCCACTATCTGACTTAATTAAGATCAGAGAGGCACAGGGCAGAAACCGAGAGGCAACTATCTATTGTATTCAGGTTCAAATCATCACTATGCTTTTCTACATTTGAAAGACTTAGGAATACAAGACTTTTCTTATCATTTTTTCCTCTTTCATATGTACACGTGTCTGATTCATGAACATAAAAAAACATACTCAGATGTGTGTAGGTGCATGTGTGTGTATAGACCCAAAGATGCCATTGTCTCCCTCAATCACTCTCCACTGACTTTATTGAAGTAGGACCCCTCAGTTGAACCCAGAACTTGATGATAGGGCTAGTCTGGCTAGCCAGTTTCTCCTGAAGATCCCATGTCTCTGCTTTCTCTGCCTTCTGGATGCCAAAATTACAGGTGGGTGTGAGGTCCAACCTGTAATTTATGCCTAGCTGGCATTTACTTAAATTCTGGGTATTTCAACTCTGCTCCTCACATATGTGAGTCAATCACTTTAACCACACAACTATCTCCTCATCTCCCAAACATTTTCATTGATACATTGCTATTATCATTCAAATTGTATACAATATAGCTTAACCATGTTCTATTCACTTGTTCTTCTCCTCCCAGGTCATTTCAAACCTCTCCACCTATCTAACTTCCCAATCAGTTTTGAAGGAGCACAATCTCCCCCCCCCCTCTCAGAAAAAAAAAAACCACCAAAATCAAAACAAATAAACAACTGGATACCAAACAAAACGCTTACCAAAACAGGGTGTCTATTTTGTGTTGGCCAGTACACCTGGGCATGGGGGCTGCCCTGAACTGTGGTTGATATAATCAATGTTATGGAGCAAACATTAATGTCTTCATTATCTATGTGCTTTTACTTTCAATTTTTAAAAATATCACTGACTAACAAGAGAGGCAATGGTTTCGTGATTTCCTAGCTAACTGACTTTACAGTACTATGCAGTGTTAGCCAAGCACAAATGCACATATCCCTTATGTGGTACTCTTCAGTAATAACTGCTGAGGACTCCAGCGTTAAGTTCTCATTTCCTGCCAGTGAAGTAGTAACACTCAAAGCTCTGTATTTCTAGCAGCGACCTTAGCATTTAAATCATTCAGCAAATTGCTAAATAAGCTCCCAAGCATCAAAGTACCAAGAAGAAGCTGAACATCTATCTGGGGAGAAAAATCCTCCCCAAATAATTATTACATTCACATCTTGCTGAGTTATAACTGCAGTGCACTCAAGCAGTGTGTGGCTCAACCTTGGTTCTTTATCCCATATGGCATCAGAGTGGACCTTTTCTCTCCACATAGCGATTCTAGAGACATAAAGTGCACGCAGGGAGGGGGAAAAACATAGCTTTAGGTAATACCGCAGCACCTGTCTTATGAAAGCACAAATGTCCATGGACTCCATAGGCGGCATTTGAGCTTTCCTTTAGGGCTTATTTTTATGGGAGAGGAGATTACTTTTATTGAGTGACTACAGCAGGCAGACAAGCACAACCTCTTTGCCTGCTCAGGGCTGCTTCTTCTAAACTTGTGTCTTCTCTACCCTAGATTTAACAGAATTATGGTCTTCAGTCCCACATAGCATGAGTAGGATATCATGACACTAAGCTTAAAGCTGTTATGCCAAGTTTGATAGCTTTTACCTCTAGGCTAAGAAGGAATGAGAAAATATAAAGTGACGGCCTGGACTTTATTTGAATTTCTGAAGGCTTACCTAGTGTACTAAGTTCCTACATATGTCTAGAGAATATCAGCAAGGCTGTCAAGTTCTCATGCTAAAAATGTCACGCAACCGCACAGCAGAGGAATCTTCCTAGGACATTTAAGGGTAGCAGATGCAGGTCTTTGATAAACTGATCCGAATTTAAGAAATAGGGCCTCCAAATTCAAGAACTACTTGAATCAATGAGTACCTACATTGTTTTCATGCATGTGCACACATTGAGCACGTGGTGGTCCACACATCTGTCAGCCAAAGCAAAAGAAGCCATTCAGAAAGATATGCGTAACTGAAACCTGCCCTTTTTTCTACAATTCTCTGTGGCTTTCGCGTGGTTTATGCTTTGTGATATCTATCTTATAGGTTTACATTGCCACATGAGGGTGTCGCTTTGAATTATTGCTAAATTAATAGACCTGCAAGACCAGGTTTAAGTAGAAGGCTTATGAAAGTGTTTACGGCAAGATCTACCAGGCTTCAGGCAGGATTAAACTTGACTTTTTATGGTTTGGGATTGAATTGTTTAATGAACCAATAAGCACTTTATTTTCTGCCTTCAGCCATACATTTTTAAATGATGCTTAACTATTTATCATCAATGCAGTCTGCCACAGGTAGTAAATATCTGAGCATATGTGAAACCCAACCCTTCAAGAAAGTTATGCTTTGTGTCCAGTGGAAAATACAAAACAATTTTAGACTAATGTTTCCAATACATTCGTGGGATTAGAAGCATTATTTTCAATGTACCAAACTATTGGGAACTTACATTTAGTCCTAAGAATGTTTAGACAAAGATAAAATTTGAATAATGCTAATTGCATTCTTTCTTGTAAATCAAAAGCAAATGCTGTGATATACACTAATCAGGACCTTCAAAAGTATGCTCACTTGTTTCCAAAAACCAAAAAGGGGAGATAGGAGAAAGGTATAAAACACTATTGCATGTATTTGAAGACCTAGCAAGAAAGAGTCTTTTACAAAGTACTTGGCGTGCTGAGAAATCAAATTATGAATGACTTCAAAAATCAAAAGAAGAGTCATTTCTAGGGGTGTTTTCAGAGCCAGTACACAGAATTTGGCAATGTTATAGCAGGAATTCTGGTCACGTGGATTCAGAAGAACAGAGGGATTATGATAATGACAATTGCCCACTGGAAACTGCGTACTGTGTTTCATGGAAAAACTACCCCATAAGAAAGTGTTCTACATCTACTGTATGAAGGATTTCTTAAACACACGGTTGCTAAATAATAAAAATCACAAACTCTGCAAAACTTAAAATGTCACCAGGCATAATGGCACATATCTATAATCCCAGCACTCCAGAGGTTTAGGCAAGAAGACTGTCATCAGTTAAAGGACAGCCTGGGATACACAGTAGTACTAAGCCAAGCAAAAATGCATAGCCAGATCCTGCCTTAAGAATAAATAAATGAGCAAATTAATAAACAAAACATCATTTTGTAAACATTAAGTGAAAATCTTTCATTAAATGGAAAATACTTATATTTGTAGAATATCTTAGTCTTGACAGTGATACAACTATATCATAGTTTAATCTTCAAAACAAGATGAGGAAAGAGTTAAAGCTATCCCAGTAAGCAAACTCATGTAAGGCTCTAAAGACAGTAAATTTCAGAACAAAGAATTACATACACATCTTCAGAATACAAAATGTGGGGACTTCATGGTATATTCAGTATTGAGGATTCCATCAGAAGACTTCTACAAATTAAACTACTTTGAGATTGAGTTTTGTCCCAATCAGAATGGCTAAGATGAAAAAGGTTGCAATAAATGCTGGCTTCCAGGTGGAGAAAGAACTATTATTAATTTCTGGTGAAAAATACAAACTGGTGTAACCACCATAGAAATCAGAGTGGAGATTCCTCAAAAATGAAGAAATAGGCTTACCAGCTGTACCACTCTTGAACATGTGCCCCAAGGACTCTATATCTAACTATAAAGACACCTGTTCATTCATGTTCCCTGCTGCTCTATCCACTATTGCCAGATGCCCATCAACTGATGAACAAATAATTAAGTGTGGCATCATTTATGCAGTGGAAACTAACAATTAAATGGATGGACCTGGAAATAATCATCCTGAGGAGGTCAACCAGGACCCAGAAGACAAACATCATATGTTTTCAGTCATTTGGAGTTTATAATTTCATTCTTTCAAGAGTTGTGTTTCTCCCTAGTTGCTAAATTCATATGTGGCAGTACAAAGAGTACTAAGCTTTGGAGTAAACAGAAAAATTAGACTGATTCCATTACTATAATTAATTACTCATAGGCAACTTACTTTGCCTTAATTAACTTCTTTCTGCATATATAAGAAAAATCTGTAAACTATAATAAGCTCATACATCCACTGAATAAAAAAATAAAGTAATAAATGCTAAATGGTGACAGTGTACTAGAAATTTGAGCTGATATGGTTTATCTAGTTTATCTCCATATCCTCAAAAGCCTGGCACTACATGCTTTGTAATAAATACTCAGTATGTTTCTTATAATTGGTACTAGAACTTCTAAGTAAGCCACAGTGTCCATGTGCAACAGCACATAAACTAATCAAACAACCCGATGCTTTGAAAAATAGTTTGTTTCGTTATCGTTTGTTGTTTGAATGTATGAATGCACAGATTAGTCAGTAGTGTAAAGTCAGGTAACAATGAAGCTCCTGATTTTATTAAAATATATTAAGACATTAAAGAGAAAAACTGAGGCTACTCAAAAACATTAACACTTTTCTCATGGGGTGGGGATATAGATCAGATGATAGCATACATTCAAAGCCTGCATGAAGCCTTGACTTTGATCCCAAACCATACAAACCACACTATAAACCTATAATCCAAACACTTGAGAATTGAGAAAGAAAGATTAGAAGTTCAAAATCATCCCCTTAGCTGCACACATCAAGTTTAAATGGCCAGCACAGGCTACATAATACCTCACCTCAAAAAAAAAAAAAAAAAAAAAAAAAAAAAAAAAAACCCTATTCTTTTTTTTTTTTAATTAGGTATTTATTTCATTTACATTTCCAATGCTATCCCAAAAGTACCCTACCCACTCCCCCACTCATTCCCTACCCACCCCCTCCCACTTCTTGGCCCTGTAATTCCCCTGTACTGAGGCATGTAAGTTTGCACGACCAATGGGCCTCTCTTTCCACTGATGGCGGACTAGGCCATTTTCTGACTCATGTGCAGCTAGAGACACGAGCTCCATGGGGGTACTGGTTAGTTCATATTGTTGTTCCACCTATAGTATTGCAGAACCCTTTAGCTCCTTGGGTACTTTCTTTAGCTCCTCCATTGGAGGCCCAGTGATCCATCCAATAGCTGACTGTGAGCATCCACTTCTGTGTTTGGAGGCCCCAGCATAGTCACACAAGAGGCAGCTCTATCTGGGTCCTTTCAGCAAAATCTTGCTAGTGTATGTAATGGTGTCAGCGTCTGGAAACTGATTATGGGATGGATCCCTGGATTTGGCAGTCTCTAGATGGTCCATCCTTTTGTCTCAGCTCCAAACTTTGTCTCTGTTACTCCTTCCATGGGTGTGTTGTTCCCAATTCTAAGAAGGGGCAAAGTGTCCACACTTTGGTCTTCGTTCTTCTTGAGTTTCATGCGTTTAGCAAATTATATCTTGTATCTTGGTTATCCTAAGTTTCTGGGCTAATATCCACTTATCAGTGAGTACATATTGTATGAGTTCTTTTGTGATTGGATTACCTCACTCAGGATGATGCCCTCCAGTTCCATCCAATTGCCTGGGAATTTTATAAATTCATTCTTTTTAATAGCTGAATAGTACTCCATTGTGTAAATGTACCACACTTTCTGTATCCATCCCTCTGTTGAGGGGCATCTAGGTTCTTTCCAGCTTCTGGGTATTATAAATAAGGCTGCTATGAACATAGTGGAGGATGTGTCCTTCTTACTGGATGGAACATATTCTGGATATATGCCCAGGAGAGGTTTTTCGGGATCCTCCTGTAGTACTATGTCCAATTTTCTAAGGAACTGCCAGACTGATTTCCAGAGTGGTTGTACAAGCTTGCAATCCCACCAACAATGAAGGAGTGTTCCTCTTTCTCCACATCCTCGACAGCATCTGCTGTCACCTGAATTTTTTATCTTAGCCATTCTGACTGGTGTGAGGTGGAATTTCAGGGTTGTTCTGATTTGCATTTCCCTGATGATTAAGGATGTTGAACATTTTTTCAGGTGCTTCTCTGCCATTCGGTGTTCATCAGCTGAGAATTCTTTGTTTAGCTCTGAACCCCATTTATAATGGGGTTATTTGATTTTCTGGAGTCCACCTTCTTGAATTTTATATATATATATTGGATATTAGTCCCCTATCTGATTTAGGATAGGTAAACATCCTTTCCCAATCTGTTGGTGGCCTTTTTGTCTTATTGACAGTGTCTTTTGCCTTACAGAAGCTTTGCAATTTTATGAGGTCCCATTTGTTGATTCTCAATGTTATAGCACAAGCCATTGCTGTTCTATTCAGGAATTTTTCCCCTGTACAATCTTCGAGGCTTTTCCCCACTTTCTCCTCTATAAGTTTCAGTGTCTCTGGTTTTATGTGGAGTTTCTTAATCCACTTAGATTTGACCTTAGTACAAGAAGATAGGAATGGATCAATTCCCATTCTTCTACATGATAACTGCCAGTTGTGCCAGCACCATTTGTTGAAAATGCTGTCTTTTTTCCACTGGATGGTTTTAGCTCCCTTGTCGAAGATCACATGACCATAGGTGTGTGGGTTCATCTCTGGGTTTTCAATTCTATTTCATTGGTCTACTTGTCTGTCGCTATACCTGTACCATGCAGTTTTTTCCACAATTGCTCTGTAGTAGAGCTTTAGGTTATGCATGGTGGTTCCACCAAAGGTTCTTTTATACTTGAGAAGACTTTTTGCTATCCTAGGCTTTTTTGTTACTCCAGATGAATCTGCCAATTGCCCTTTCTTGGTTGAAGAATTGAGTTGGAATTTTGATTGCATTGAATCTGTAGATTGCTTTTGGCAAGATAGCCATTTTTACAATGTTGATCCAGCCAATCAATGAGCATAGGAGATCTTTCCATCTTCTGAGATCTTCTTTAATTTCTTTCTTCAGAGACTTGAAGTTCTTATAAAGATCTTTCACTTCTGTGAGGAGCCGCCCTCGCATTCGCCATTACAAGATGGCGCCGACATCCTGTGTTCTAAGTAGTAAACAAATAATCTGCGTATGTGCCAGGGTAGTTTTCCACTCCCTGTGCTCTGCCTTCCCTGTGACGACAACTCAGTCGATGGGCTGCAGCCAATCAGGGAGCGACACGTCCGAGGCGGAGGACAATCCTCCATAAAAAGGACGGGGTTTTGCCATTCGCTTCTCTTCTCCTCTTGCTCCTGAAGAAGTAAGCAATAAAGCTTTTGCCGCAGAAGATTCCAGTTGTCCTGAGCGTGTTCTTGCCAGTGGGGACAAAAGCTCTGGATACACTTCCTTAGTTAGAGTCACACCAAGGTATTTTATATTATTTGTGACTATTGAGAAGGGTGTTGTTTCCCTAATTTCTTTCTCAGCCTGTTTATCCTTTGTGTACAGAAAGGCCATTAACTTGTTTGAGTTGATTTTATATCCAGCTACATCAGTGAAGCTGTTTATCACGCTTAGGAGTTCTCTGGTGGAATTTTTAGGGTCACTTATATATACTATCATATCATCTGCAAAAAGTGATATTTTGACTTCTTCCTTTCCAATTTGTATCTCCTTGATCTCCTTTTGTTGTCTAATTGCTCTGGCTAGGACTTCAAGCACAATGTTGAATAGGTAAGGAGAGAGGGGATAGCCTTGTCTAGTCCCTGATTTTAGTGAGATTGCTTCAAGCCTTTCACTATTTACTTTGATGTTGGCTACTGCTTTGGGTTGGATTGCTTTTATCATGTTTAGGTATGGGCCTTGAATTCCTGATCTCTCCAAGACTTTTATCATGAATGGGTGTTGGATTTTGTCAAATGCTTTCTCCACATCTAACGAGATGATCATGTGGTTTTCTGTCTTTGGGTTTGTTTATATAATGGATTACGTTCATGGATTTCTATATATTGAAACATCCCTGCATCCCTGGGATGAAACCTACTTGGTGAGGATGGATGATTGTTTTGATGTGTTCTTGGATTAAGTTAGCGAGAACTTTATTAAGGATTTTTGCATCGATATTCATAAGGAAAATTGGTCTGAAGTTCTCTGTCTTTGTTGGGTCTTTTTGTGGTTTAGGTATAAGAGTAATTGTGACTTCATAGAATGAGTTGGGAATAGTACCTTCTGTTTCTATTTTGTGGAATAGTTTGTGAAGAACTGGGATTTGATCTTCTATGAACGTCTGATAGAACTCTGCACTAAACCCATCTGGTCCTGGGCTTTTTTTGGTTGGGAGACTATTAATGACTGCTTCTACTTCTTTAGGGGATATAGGACTGTTTAGATCATTAACCTGATCGTGATTTAACTTTGGTACCTGGTATCTGTCTAGAGACTTGTCCATTTAATCCAGGTTCTCCAGTTTTGTTGAGTATAGCCTTTTGTAGAAGGATCTGATGGTGT
This sequence comes from Mus musculus, assembly GCF_000001635.26. NCBI lineage: Eukaryota > Metazoa > Chordata > Mammalia > Rodentia > Muridae > Mus > Mus musculus. The sequence continues at coordinate 59,651,064 of NC_000078.6, read as the reverse complement.
TTTGAATTTCTTCAGGACCTGTTATTATGTCTCCCTTTTCATTTCTAATTTTGTTAATTAGAATGCTTTCCTTGTGCCCTCTAGAGAGTCTGGCTAAGGGTTTATCTATCTTGTTGATTTTCTCAAAGAACCAGCTCCTTGATTGGTTGATTCTTTGAATAGTTCTTCTTGTTTCCACTTGGTTGATTTCACCACTGAGTTTAATTATTTCCTGCCTTCTACTCCTCTTGGGTGAATTTGCTTCCTTTTGTTCTAGAGCTTTTAGGTGTGTTGTCAAGCTGCTAATGTGTGCTCTCTCTAGTTTCTTTTTGGAGGCACTCAGAGCTATGAGTTTTCCTCTTAGGAATGCTTTCATTGTGTCCCATAAGTTTTGGTATGTTGTGGCTTCATTTTCATTAAACTCCAAAAAGTCCTTAATTTCTTTCTTTATTCCTTCCTTGACCAAGGTATCATTGAGAAGAGTGTTGTTCAGTTTCCATGTAAATGTTGGCTTTCTATTATTTATTTTGTTATTGAAGATCAGCCTTAGTCCATGGTGATCTGATAGGATGCATGGGAAAATTTCAGTATTTTTGTATATGTTGAGGCTTGTTTTGTGACCAATTATGTGGTCAATTTTGGAGAAGGTACCATGAGTTGCTGAGAAGAAGGTATATCCTCTTGTTTTAGAATAAAATGTTCTGTAGATATCTGTTAGATCCATTTGTTTCATAACTTCTGTTAGTTTCACTGTGTCCCTGTTTAGTTTCTGTTTCCATGATCCGTCCATTGGTGAAAGTGATGTGTTGAGGTCTCCCACTATTATTGTGTGAGGTGCAATGTGTGCTTTGAGCTTTACAAAAGTTTCTTTAATGAATGTGGCTGCCCTTGTATTTGGAGCATAGATATTCAGAATTGACAGTTCCTCTTGGATGATTTTAAAATTGATAAGTATGAAGTGCCCCTCCTTGTCTTTTTTGATGACTTTGGGTTGGAAGTCGATTTTATTAGATATTAGAATGGCTACTCCAGCTTGTTTCTTCAGACCATTTGCTTAGAAAATTGTTTTCCAGCCTTTCATTCTGAGGTAGTGTCTATCTTTTTCTCTGAGATGAGTTTCCTGTAAGCAGCACAATGTTGTGTCCTGTTTGTGTAGCCAGTCTGTTAATCTATGTATTTTTATTGGGGAGTTGAGTCCATTGATATTAAGAGATAGTAAGGAAAAGTAATTGTTGCTTCCTATTATTTTTGTTGTTAAAGTTGGCATTCTCTCCTTGTTGCTATCTTCTTTTAGGTTTGTTGAGGGATTACTTTCTTGCTTTTTCTAGGGCGTGATTTCTGTCCTTGTATTGGTTTTTTTCTGTTATTATCCTTTGAAGGGCTGGATTCGTGGAAAGATAATGTGTGAATATGGTTTTGTCGTGGAATACTTTGGTTTCTCCATCTATGGTAATTGAGAGTTTGACTGGGTATAGTAACCTGGGCTGGCATTTGTGTACTCTTAGTGTCTGTATAATCTCTGTCCAGGATCTTCTGGCTTTCATAGTCTCTGGTGAAAAGTCTGGTGTAATTCTGATAGGCTTGCCTTTATATGTTACTTGACCTTTTTCCCTTACTGCTTTTAATATTCTCTCTTTATTTAGTGCATTTGTTGTTCTGATCATTATGTGTCGGGGGGAATTTCTTTTCTGTTCTAGTCTATTTGGAGTTTTGTAGGCTTCTTGTTTGTTCATGGGCATCTCTTTCTTTAGGATTGGGAAGTTTTCTTCTATAATTTTGTTGACGATATTTGCTGGTCCTTTGAGTTGAAAATCATCATTCTCATCTACTCCTATTATCAGTAGGTTTGGATTTCTCATTGTGTCCTGGATTTTTCTGAATGTTTTGAGTTAGGATCTTTTTGCATTTTCCATTTTCTTTGATTGTTGTGCCGATGTTCTCTATGGAATCTTCTGCACTTGAGATTCTCTCTTCCATCTCTTGTATTCTGCTGCTGATGCTTGCATCTATGATTCCAGATTTCTTTCCTAGGGTTTCTATCTCCAGTGTTGCCTCACTTTGGGTTTTCTTTATTGTGTCTGCTTTCCTTTTTTGGTCTTGGATAGTTTTATTCAATTCTATCACCTGTTTGGTCATGTTTTCCTGCAATTCTTTAAGGCATTTTTGTGCTTCCTCTTTAAGGTCTTCTACCTGTTTAGCAGTGTTCTCCTGTATTTCTTTAAGTTTGTTATTAAAGTCCTTCTTGATGTCCTCTACCATCATCATGAGATATGCTTTTAAATCCGGGTTTAGCTTTTTGGGTGTGTTGGGGTGCCCTGGACTGGGCAAAGTGGGAGTGCTGGGTTCTGATGATGGTGAGTGGTCTTGGTTTCTTTTAGTAAGATTCTTACATTTACCTTTTGCCATCTGGTAATCTCTGGAGCTAGTTGTTATAGTTGTCTCTGGTTAGAGATTGTTCCTTTGGTGATTCTTTTAGCCTCTATCAGCAGACCTGGCAGACTAGCTCTCTCCTCTTAGTTCCAGTGGTCAAAGCACTCTCTGCAGGCAACCTCTCCTCTTACAGGGAAGGTGCACAGATATCTGGCATTCAGACCTCCCTCCTGGCCGAAGATGAAGGCCCAAAACAGGACCTTTCCCAGAAGCTATGTTGCTTTGGCCTGTCCCAGAAGCTGTTAGCTTCTGTAGTGCACTCTCTCACCTGTGCAGACTACTTTTGGCGGAGTCCTGGATCCAAGATGTCTCCTGCGGATTCTGAGGCAAAGCCCTCCCGGGCCGGGCGGACACCTATCCTCTGGCCGGAAGGTGCCTGGATATCTGGAGACAAGAATCTATTCTTTATTGAAACATTTATTTAACGAGCTAGTAAAATAAATATGAACCCAAGGAATAAAATCATGAGAATAAAACATGATTTTTAGAATGTCTAGACAGCTAAAGCAATGTGTAGCATCCACAGAAGAAAACACTTATAGGTTTGCTTTGTATTAGGCATACTGCTAGCATAAGAGGGGGCAGGGGGATTGGCACATATTCTTGGAGACTGGGGAAGGAGGAATAGTATGTGGAACTGTGGGAGGGCTGACCGGGAGGGAGGAATGACTGGACTGTAAAAATAATAATAATAATAATAAAAGTAATAAAAAATATAATTTCAATAAAAAAAGAAATAGAAAAGAATTCAAGTCTCACATGATTCTTGTAGGACAAGTGTTCTTATTATGATTTCTGCTACATAGCTAAGGCTTTCTTCTAGAGGCAAACAAGTTGCTGTTAGTGAGCACACAACCAGAGGGATCAGACTTAGCATCCAGTACATTCCAGACCCTCACACAATAGACAGGATGCCTTCCTTCCCCTCTTTGCTTCCTTTCCCCAACTCTACCAGGATACTCTGTTTTGGGGCTGTTTCTATTCTTTCCCTTTAAACATTTTATTACTATATTCTACCCTAGTACTATCAGCATCTTTAAGATCTCTTTGTCTCATCCAAGTAAAAATGAGCAGGAAATTTTAGTAAAATAAAAATGTGTTTGTCTTTACCCCACCTACATAAAGATCCTCATAACATTATGACTTGGGAGAAACATTGTGAAAACTCATCACTCATTCATGAACTGAACTGTGGAGTTTTATTGTCCAAGTGAATGGCATACCAGACACAAATACTCAAACTGGGCTAAATCTACGTGGCCCCAGCAGTTATTCATTCATGCAATGGGGTTTTCTTTCTCAAGATTCTTGACTGTTATAGAAGCCTTAGTTTCCAGTAGGACTTAGCTTACATAGTAGTCTCAGAAAGTACTTCCCTTGACCAGTGTGTTATTGAGCTCTCTATCACCATCACAAATGCTGAGGTAAATCAACTTATAAGGGAAAATGTTTGGTTTAGCTCTCAGGTTTGAAGGGGCAATAGTCAATTGATCCTGTTTCTTTGGTCCACTGGTAAAGACACACATCATGGAGAGTATATAAAAGACTCAGTAAAATCTCTCACCTCATGGCCAACAAATAAAAAAGAGAAAGGGAGAGCTGAGTTTATGGTCCCACAATCCTCTTCAAGAGGTATTACCCCAGTAACATGACATCTCCCACGGGGCCCCTCAAAGTTGCTACCATATCACAATCACATCATGCTGTCCGTCAGGCCTCTAGATCCATATGATAGAACCTGGACATCTAAAGAATTGTCCAGTGCTTTCTCTCTCAGGGCAATATTCTCTTTATACCCTTAACAATTTGTAATCTCTGTCAACATTCATCTCTTCATTTGTTAGAATTATCCTAGGAATGACCCTGAAGGAATGAAAATCATTTATACAACATGTAAAGTGTAGACTCATTTCCTTGACAGTTACAACACCGTCCTGTTGCCCTTACAGGCTCAGTAGCTTTCCCCCTTCATCCTTTTGTCTAGACCTGGAAAACATCAATATGATTTCTGCCTCTGTGCACTTATATATCCTGATGCTACGTGTAAGTTGAGACAAATATTATAATAAAGCAACATTTCTGTCAAGATTTTTGCAGTTAACATAATGCTTTAGGAGTTTATCAAAATTATGCCACTGTATCAGTACTTCATTTCAAGATAAAACAAAATTCCATGACATGTATCTACCGCAATGTAGATACATGTACTCACCAATTTATGGACATTTGTGCTTTTTCCACTTTGGGGCTCTTGGGAATAGCTGCACTCATGTTTTAAAGTAGTATGTTAAAGACATACACTGTGGTGGCAGGTCCGGTGGACGCGAGGTGGCGGTGGCCTGAGCCCAGTCCAGCCTCGTCCACCCGCGGCCAGCCCGGCCTGACTCCGGTACCGGCCTGACCCAGAGTGCTGCGGCCTTGCTATGGCCCGGTCCGGTCCGAAGCCTCTATAAGATGCTGCTCCACCTGCCAAGAGCACAGGCCTGGCCATGACCGACTTTAAATTGGGCATCATGCGGCTCGGCAGGGTGGCCGGGAAGACCAAATACACACTGATAGATGAGCAGGGCATACCACTGGTGGAGAGCTACTCCTTTGAGGCTCAAATGGAAGTAGATGCTGATGGAAATGGTGCTAAGATTTTTGCATATGCCTTTAACAAAAACTGAGGAAGGGGCTCTGGCAGGCTTCTGCATGAGCTGCTGTGGGAACGACACAGGGGAGGTGTGGCTCCCGGGTTTCAGGTGGTACATCTCAATGCTGTGACTGTGGACAATTGCCTGGACAACTTGCAGTTGGCACCATGGGCCTGGAGACCCAAAGCTGAAGAGACCTCCAGCAAACAAAGGGAGCAAAGCTTATACTGGCTTGCAATCCAGCAGCTTCCCACAGACCCTATAGAGGAACAATTCCCTGTCTTGAATGTGACCCGGTACTATAATGCCAATGGAGATATGGTGAAAGGAGAAAATTCCTGTACCTACTATAAGTGTCATTATCCTCCTTGTACGGTGATTGAAAAGCAGCTTCAAGAGTTCAACATCTGTAGGCATTGCCAGGTGGCTCGATACTATGGCTCTCAGTGCCAGCAGAAGGCCTGGCCTGCCCACAAGAAGCACTGTCAGGAGAGGAAGTGTCCCTTGAGCTTGAGCCAGAGCGATGATGGGCTGAAGAGCCGCCAGTGCTGCAGGTTCAAAGTTTCCAGCTTGTCGTGAGCACAGTGGAAGACAGACTGTCAGTTGAACCAGGAGGTGCCAAAGAAGCCAGCAATGGATCCAGAGCAACTGCCATGCAACCTCACAGCAACAAGAAGCCTGTGGGGACAGTGCCCCTCCAGGTTGCACCTCCAGCAGAGACAACGGGGAGGCTCCCTAGGACCTTTCTCATTATTGATGTTAATATGTTTGTAAACTCATGTATAGTTTTTTTGGGGGGAAGCAAGGGGAGGGTTAGCAACTTTAAATAGAATCATTTGTTGTATTCCTCAAATGGTAAACAGTCACCACTCAGCTAGAGACTATCATGTAGTAGAGCTTCTCTCCTGGACAGTGGGGGCGGGGGGAGGGCAGGGAGGGGGCGCGGGGGAGAGATGGGGTCCCCACTGAGAAGCTTGCACAGAGTCATGTCTAAACAGGCAGAATAAAGAGGTAGAATCCAAAAAAAGACATACACTGTAATATTTAATATTACACTGCAATATAAAATATACACTATAATATTTAATATACACTGTAATATTCTAGGTTAACTATGATACCTAGATTTTGCTTTGAAACAACTCAGTTTCACTCAGCTTGGGTCGTGGCACATGCTTTTAAATCTCAGTGCTAGGGCAGCAGAGACAAGAGAATCCCTGAGTTCAAGGCAATTGAGGTCTACATGGTGAGTTTCAGGTCAGCCAGACCTACATGGTGAGACATGCCTCAAAAAATAAAATAAAAAATGACTATATGGATCTCTTCTGCATTCTCTTTCTCTCTACAACTTCATGTGGAAGAAAATTTTCATAATTAAGAGGATTTTCAAATATTTTTAAGAAAAATATATAGAATTGGATAGTTTTGCTTGGATAAGACTAACAATATACATTTATTAGTATATAATACTTTACTCATAATTCCCCCTAATCACATTTCTCCAAAAGATGTCATTTATACAGAATGTAAGCTGAAATTACTGATAGGGAGAAGAACAGTCTAGAAGCTCAGTAAAAATTCTTACTCAATCCTGGTGACAATCTACAACTAAAAATCCACCCTAGCATATCAACCCATTGCAGGACTGGGCATATTCTTTTCCACTGAGGCCAGACAGGGCAGCCCAGTTAGGAGTACAGGATCCACAGGAGTACAGGGCACAGGGACAGGCCCTGCTCCAATTGCAGGGGGACCTGCATGAAGACCAAGCTGCACACAACTTCTACATATGTGCAGGGGGCCTTGGTCAAGGCCGTGTATGCTCTGATTTGTGAGTCAATCTCTAGGAGCCCTCAAGGGTTATTTGACTCTATTAGTCCTTCTATGGAGGTCCTATCCCCTCTGGGTCCTTCAATCCTTCCCCCAATCCTTCCACAAGACTCCCTGAGCTCTGTCTAATGTTTGGCTGTAGGTCTCTGAATCTGTTTCGCCCTTCTAAATTCCTGTCAGCAAGCATAACAGAGTATCATTAATAGTGCCAGGGATTGGTTTTTGTCCATGGGATAGGTCTTATGTTGGGCTGGTCATTGATTGTCCATTCTCTCAGTCTCTGGTCCATCTTTGTCCCTGCACTTCTTGTAGGGAGGACAGATTTTGGATCAAAAGTTTTATGGGAGAGTTAGTGTCCTTACTCCTTCACTGGAGATTCCTGCATGGCTATAGGAGGTGACCACTTCAATCTTCATATCTCCCACTGCTAGGAGTCCTGGCTGGAGTCTCCCTCATAGACTCCCTAGAGCCTCGGCATACCAGGTGTCTGGCATGTCCTAGAGATCACACACACACACACACACACACACACACACACACACGGATTTCCATTCACTCTTCTAGCCCTCTCTCCCAGGTTTGTTCTCTCTCTCTCTCTCTCTCTCTCTCTCTCTCTCTCTCTCTCTCTCTCTCTCTCACACACACACACACACACACACACACACACACACGGATTTCCATTCACTCTTCTAGCCCTCTCTCCCAGGTTTGTTCTCTCTCTCTCTCTCTCTCTCTCTCTCTCTCTCTCTCTCTCACACACACACACACACACACACACACACACACACACACACACACACACACACACAGAGTTCCCTGCCCCATCAAGAGTTGTTTCCCTACTCGTTGAGAAGTCCTTATTCATCAGGCTGGCTGAAGGCCTATTGCACTTTTGAAGAGTTTTACATGAATTTCAAAGTTAAAGAAGAAGAAATTATAAGTATTCTAAACTAAGAAAAGCCTCTTTCTTATTTCTAGCAAGGTATAATGAAGAACCTTAGCTATCGTTGATATTTACTAGAACTTCTGATGTAGAAAAAGATATATAAGATCTGGCTGTAATAGGTCATGCCTGTGGACTCAGCACTTTAAAACCAAGGCAAGAAGTTCATCATAAGTTCAAGACTCACCTGGGCTATAACCTAAGACCATGCATCAAAACAAACAAACAAACAAACAAACAAACAAACAGATTATCAAGAGTGCAGTGTTTTGTTTTGAAAACATTTATGGCATTAGTTAGTTAAAGGGAACATATAGAACAATAATCAGTCTGTAGTTGGCTTTGCTTAACTGCACAGAAAAGGTCCACTAAAGTGTAGTAAGTATTTACAAATTTAAATTCCTATTTGATCATATGGGGATCCTGTTAAACAACAAATTCCAATTCCAGATTCCACTGGGCCTGGTATCAGCCAGCTTGCAGCTCTATTTTCTCTCTTCTTTTTTTCTTTTGCATTTTAATTGTTGTTTATTTGTTTGTTTGTGTGTTTGCTGACAGGGTCTCACTATGTAGCCCTGGCTGCTATAGAATTGAGTATGTACACTGAGTATGCAGACCAGGCTGGCCTCAAGTTTACAGAATTCCACTTTGCCTTTGCTTCTTGCCTGTTGACATTATCAAGTGTGTGCCACCAAACCTGGCTGTAGATCCTATATTTCTAACAAGCTCCTAGGTAAAGCTCATCCAAAGGACTTAGCACCACGCATTTAGTGTCAAGCCTCCATATCCATCCTTCTCATAATGCAGTCCATAAATCAGCAACACTGAGAAAGATAAGAAAATGCAAAATTTCAGATTATTGAATCAAAACACAAATTTAATAATCAAAACCACAAAAACAAAAATTAAAAATACAAAACAAAAAGGGTTTTAACAGACCCTTCCCATTGGTCACTCCCATGCATGACAATGAATACCCGTGCCTATAGACTAAGCTTAGGTCCTCAAACATAGAGGTACTTTGAAATCATCTTGCACATTTCACAAAATAATACTGATTCCTGTGTTCATCCCTGTAAGTGATGAGTTAGTTTGCATCTATAAAACTTAATCCTGAGGAGTTGCCAAGTCTTTTCAGGTTTTCCTGATATGCACCAATACCTGAGAACCACTGTCCTAAAATGTAGGCTCAGCACAAACAGGAATTCAGCTGTCATTCCTGAATCCCAGGTGCCTAGAAAAATTCCTGGCACCATTGATATCCCACAAATATTTATTAAGTGATCATCTAGATATAAGGAAGGAAAGAAGAACAAATCTCTGAGTAACTCTACAGTTTTTCCTTGTGATATACCATGGCTGTCATCTTTCTGCTCAATGGGAAGTTGACTTTTAGCACAGAATGCAATGTAAATATGACCTGACCCATCAAACTATGTTTGAAATGCACCACATCATTAAAGCAGCATTGTGAAGCTAGGCATATCGACACAAAGCTAGCATACTAGAAAAGAAACCAGAGCGCCAAAACTAAATTTTAGCTACTAAATGTAAGAAAATACTAAGGTATAAAGTAAACAGCTGTATTGAAGGAGTGCATGGACAGAGAAGGACATGATCATAGACCAGTGTAAAACAGAAAGCATAGTTTATGCATCCTAGAAACTAAAAAATTCTTTCAAAATTTTGATTTGAAAATAGCACAATGCAATATCCCCAGTAGGTATAAGAAAGCATACACAAGTTTTAAAGGAAAGGTTCTATTCTACTTAATCCCAAAACAGAACATTACAGCAGCATTAACTTTTTATCATACAAACAAAAAAGCCTACCTCTACATTTTTGTTGGACTATAATAGATGTAAAATGAAGAAGACAGGGGGTATGCCAACTTTAGGAGACAGACATTTGTTGTTGTCACACTTGCCTGCAGTAACACATCCTGCTGCATGTTCTTCAGGGAACTTCATAATGTAGGGCACTGAATTTAAAGAGCTCCCTCCTAAATCAGGTCCTCAAGATGCATCTAACTAAAGATTTCAGTCACCAAGGGGTTAACTTTTAAGCTGACTCCATTTTCCTATAATACTCACAAAACTAAACCATCCCAAACATAGGAGAATCGCCAGTTGAGGCACTAGGAAGTTAATACCAAAGAAAGCAGTGCACTGAGAAAAGAAATGGCAAACATGGACTCATTTTCCTGAAATAGACATTGAAATGGAGCATCGTGCATAAAGTGGGGGAATAGCCCACTTTCAAGTCTTAAGATGAAGGTACAAAAATGTGAATAAATAAACCAGAAGGATAAAATGCGAAGGCACAACACTGGAATCTCTCAAGTTTCTCATTAAGGCCTTCATTTTAGTGGTCTGTAATTGAAGGTAATGGACATAGTTGAAAGACCTGTGCATACAGGAAGTAGCTGTGTTCACTATCACAACATTGTTTCTGTAACTTCAACATAACATAGTCTGAAAGTTGCAAAGGATTATTAAAGGGAAAATTAAATAGAACTAATTTGGGTGCTGTAATATGGGTCATTGCAAACATGAAGAAACTCCAAATATGGTCATATTTTATTTGAGACCTAATATTTAGGAAAAGCTTAAATCATATGTAATAAATTATTTTAAGGCTTTTCACAACTTACAAATTCCCTGAAAATATGAAAATGTATTTGTTATTTTTCTTCCATTTATTGATTATCTTTTGAATTAAATTTTTTATATTTTCTGTCTCTGTAAATTAAAAGGAAAGTCAAAATATAAAAATTTTAAACTGTCATGTTTATCAAAAATCTAACATCTCTAATTGTATTTTAATTTAAAAGTATATTATAGGGAAGTGGTGGGGAGTCTGGGGGACTTTTGGGATAGCATTTGAAATGAAGAAAATGACTAATTAAAAAAATATATAAAAGTATATTAAAATATTTAAATATATCCTATTAAAGAAGGTAATATACAAAGTCAGTGACATTCAAATCCAGATATTGTAGTGGATAGGAAGACCAGATATGAACACTTTTCCAGTGAGCAGTTATAGTTGGTACCCAAGTATCTAAAAATTATTAGGAAGAATAGAATGAATTCCCAAGAGAAAACATGTAGGCAAGGCCTGAGGTTTCACACAGAAAAAAGGTCTACTTCATTTAGTTTGAATGGAGCTCCACATGCATTGAGATTGTATCCTAGCAGAAAACACTAGTATTCAGGAAAGTGTCTACAGTTACTGAGAATTTAGGCTACTCAAGTTCTCAGCTATAAAATAACTCCACCAAATATTTGAAACTTGAAGAGTAGAATTGTCACTTTTTTCTTTAACAAACAAATGAAAAATACACAAATTCATGATGTAGAAACATGGACTACAAGGGGAGGAGGGGTGGGATAGGGGGTTTTTCAGAGGGAAAATGAGAGAAGGGGATAAAATTTGAAATGTAAATAAAGTATCTAATAATAATATAAAAAGAACTGTGGTCTGCAGGTACATTTTATAGACTCTGGGAAGAATGTCACCTAAGTACCCATCCTCATGCTGGCTTGGGTTTCATTAGCATTGCCCTGCTCACACCTTCACTCCCCAACTCCCATACCCAAGAACAGATTAAACACAAAGACTGGATAGGTATTCGGCAGCTTTGAACTCTGAAAACGATCACTTTGTATTTGCCACAAAAACTTAAATTATCCTGATGAAGAAGTTTTGAACATACCAAACAATCAAAGCTTGTTGCCTACCAACCATTAAGTATATTCTTCATCATCAGCTACAGCTATTGCTCTGCCCAAATGAACAACCAGCCAACAACCCTGTATGCCATTCATACTGGTCAACAGACTGAAGCAGAACTCCTTTAGACTGGAATACTTTCATTTTCCTGGACTACTTTTGTCTTTGTCCTGGAGTACATTCATGTGACTTTGCTTGACTCGGGTCTAAAACTCCAAGTATCATATCCCATAGAGTGAGTTTCCATTCTTTATATTTCTAGTGTTAAGGAAGTATAGCGAGAAGCATCATCATAGCAGATTTGGTAATGGTTGCTTGGGTGTGGCATTTAAAATCACAACCAACAAAAAGTACGAAAAATAAACTTATATTTAAAACTTTTCTACCAAACATACTCTCACATCCAGATGTGGTCACGCCCATATGTAATCCCAGTTCTTGAGGGGCTGAAGTGGGAAGATAGCCATGAGTTTGAGGCTAGCCTGAACTACTTATTGAGTTCCAGGACAACCTGTGTGAGACCTACACCTGGAATACAGAGTGAGACACAGTCTTAAAAAATGAAAGCAGAGGAGGGAGAAGAAGAGAAATAAAAGGAAAGAAGAAAGACAGACACTTTCTGGAAAGGTAAACTGTTGGGCTCCATTTGGGTCCTGGTTTGGAAGATGACGACAAACAGGAGCCTGGCTCAAGTTTGAAAACTGTCTCAGTCACTTCCATACTGGAGTGACTCAGCACAACCTGCTTAAACCTGCCTTTGCCTAGTTACTGCTGACATAGAGTAACTTTGTTGGGTCTGTCAGTCACCCATACCCTTCATCACCTCCCCTCCCGCCCCCCATACATCATCTCACCTCAGCAAAAACAAAACAAAAAAAGCACAAACAAACAAAAAACCCACCTCCTAGCCCGGCGTGGTGGCACACGCCTGGATCCCAGCACTCGGGAGGCAGAGGCAGGCGGATTTCTGAGATTGAGGCCAGCCTGGTCTACAAAGTGAGTTCTAGGACAGCCAGGGCTATACAGAGAAACCCTGTCTCAAAAAAACAAAACAAACAAACAAACAAAAAACCCCACCTCTTCTCTCAGCCCTTTATAAACAAAAAGACTGATACAATGAGTTCCTGCTTTGACAGACTCCCAGCTCAGGGTGGTTATTTTCCGGAGGGTGGAGGGCAGGAGATCCGAGCTGCCCATCCCGCTTCAGCCTGAGAGAGACTTGGCTGACCAGGTTCTCTCCTCTCAGACTGGACCTGCCAGCATAGCCGGCAGTAAACTGCAAAAGAGTGGAAAATATCTATAAACTATATATCTGACAAGGAACTAAAATCCAGACTGTATTTTAAGAATCTTACTGAAGAGTAGAAAAATACTGACTGCCCTGAGAACATGGGCCCTGGCCCCCTGCCAGATGGCCTAATTACCCGGAACTTTTGAGAAAAACAACCGCAGAATGTTTCAATGTCCCAGGTGCCTTGAAACAAACATCCACCCCCCAGACTTTCCCTGTTTCCTCCCCGATCCTCCCCCTGGTTTGTGGTTTTTGCCTTTATAAACCTGCTGAAAAATAGGGTCGGGGTAGAACTCCTCTACCCCTGAGTGGTGTATGAGTCTCGGCCCCAGCATGCTGGTTTGAGCTCATGTCCCATCTTCTCGCTGTTAATAAACTTCCTTGTGTGATTACAGCAAGTTCGGTCTCAGTGTCTCGCTGGGTGCGCGCTATTCCCGAGACTTGAGTGAGGGTCTCTCTTCAGGGGTCCTTCATTACAACTCAAGGGCAACAACATGACATACCTTAACCATTGGTACATGGAACACCACTGGTTAAGGTACATCAATGGACAATTTTCCACAGAAATTACACTGATGGACAATAGCATTTGAAAAAATGCCTAGCACTACTAATGGTAAGGACAATGCAATCCAAACCCCATTAAGAGGCTGCTTCTCAAACTACATCACAGGCACTGGCTTGAGGTGAGGAGAAATGAGGATCTTCATACAAGGTGTGTGAGAATGTGAGATGGGATAGACACTGTAGGTGTCAGCTATTCAAGGGATGCATAACAATTCCATGTGTAGTTAATGATTCCAGTGAACTGAAAGCAAGGATTCAAATATGTGTTCATCAATATGCAAAGAAGCACTCGTTGTTTCCAATCGCTAAAGTGTGAAATCATCAAACTGTGTATGTACATACATATACAGAATTATCATTCAGACTTAAAAAGGATATTCAGAAGCATACTACAATATTGATGAACTTTGAAGATTATTTGTATGTGAGGTGACCCAGACACAAAAGGATCCTACTTCCATGAGGTGCCTAGAGCAAGTCAGTTTATAGAGACAGAAAGCAGATGATGTTTACCAGAAGCCATGAGCAGAGAAGAGAAAGTTACTATTTATAAAGTCCAAAACTTCGGTTTAGAATGATGAGCATGTCCTGGAGATAGGCAATTAGGATGGAGTCACAGTATCAACTTAGTGCTGGTCAACTAACTTGGACTTAGTGACATGAACATTACAGCCAACATACTTAGTGACAGTGAAAAATTGACCTATGTAATTAAAAATAGTGTGGGGATATAGTTCACCCAATAGAACACTTGCTTAACACATAAGAAGCCCTGGGCCCCACTCCTAACAGTATATAAACCAAGCATGATGGAGCATGCTTATAATCCCAGCACCAATGAAGTGAAGACAGAAGATCAGAAGTTCAATTTCAGTTTTATGAAATCCTATCACAGAAATAGAAACAAAATTATATATTTATGTGCTATTTTATTATGACAAAAATACAACTGTTACTGTTGTGCCTTAATAAACCCCATTATATTCCTCTGGTATAGTTTGTCTTTGTGCTTTAATATTTGTCTAGGACCAACAGAAGTAATTTGACTTATACATAGCCTCTTAGGGTTACTGAACACTACTTAGTCTCATATTGTCTCTGATTTTGTTATCTGATTAAGTTTTTCTCCAGCTTTACATATCAGACATTCCAATTTGTCACTTACCCTGATAAAAATTATCTTGATCAAAGATAAGCAATAGGATTCTTAAAAGGATGTTTCATTATTTGAGAGTAAAATTACTATTAATCTAAAGATCCAAAAAAAAAAAATTCAATTAAAGTGACAGTTCCTGGTGCTCCAAAGCCCTGAATTTATATTTGCAAAGACTCTTTCTGAAAAATCAGTGGATAGAAGGAAGAAAGGAAAGGGAGGATAAGTTGGTTATTTAGTCTTAAAGACATTTCCTAGAGATAAAGGAAAGACAGTCTACAGATACTAAAGGACAAGCAAGATGCTGACAGCAGTCCAGAGGACATAAAAGGCCAAGAGGTTGCACTGGCAACTTTGCAGAGAAAAGCTATCGGATGAAACATTATTTGCTTTCAAAATGGTAATGGTGACCAGATCCCCAAAGGCATGTGAGCAGTGAAATGTCAGCAGTAAATTGCTCAAACAGTCTAAAAACATTGCCCCTACCACTCTATGAAAGCTAAACAAGTTAGATAAAAATAGAAACGGACTTAAAAGAAGGAACTTAAATGACTATTGTAAAAGTTTCAAATAATTATTGGCTGTGCCTACAGATGCTGAGCCTTTCTCTTTGAGGGCATGCATGAGAAAGCTGAAAGGCTGAAAACCAAACAGAAGTCACTAAAGGACAACAAGAAGGGATATTATAGGTTGATTCCAAACCTGACTCAACTTTGGTCTGATGGTGATAGGGTAGGGGATGTATCTTTCAGAGGGCTTGTCCTGGGGAACACACACAGTTATTTCTATCAACCTTTGATTTTATCTTTCTCAATGTGGGAGTTCCCATAAACCAACAGATAAGATTTTTTTTATTTTTAATTAGATATTTTCTTTATTTACATTTCAAATGTTATCCCCTTTTCTGGTTTCCCCTCTGAAAACCCCCCTACTCCCTCCGCCCTCCCCATGCTCACCAACCCACCCACTCCTGCTTCCTGGCCCTGGCATTCCCCTATACTGGGGCATAGAACAGGTAAGAATTTTAAGAAAAACAATTTCTTAGGCTAGAAAACAGAAAGGATTATCAGGAAAAAATTGACATGTAGATATTATAACAAATTTTTGTTTATATTCAATAAAGGTCAAATATCAGAAGGAAAGGTGGGCAGAGGGGAAGAACAAGAAAACAAAATTCAAAAGCATGAGTCTCAGAAACTTGGGAACAGCAGTTCTTCCAGGAGAACATGGCACAGGTCACATGCAGCCTGTCACGTGATGTAGGTTACATCCCTCACCAGGATCTATGAGAACAGGATTTCTCCAGATGAAGATGATGAGAACTGGGAGCAAATATCCTAGAAAGAACACAAGTTGTCCATACCAAACCAATGACATAAGAAGTCTCCTGCAAGTAGTAGGAACCAAAGATGCCTGTTCAGAAGAGAGTGTGCAATGTCATTATACAAAGCAGAACTAGGACACCAGAAACCCAGTGACAACTGTAAAATGGAAACTAAGAAGACATGAAAGCTTTCTCTATAAGGTGCAGCAATGATGCTAACATGACTCAAATTTCTCAGCTTAGCACTAGGAATGCGGTCTCCATTAAGAAAAGAAAGAATATGCGCAGTTTCCTTGTTCATTACTTTTGTACAGAACGCCTAGTATGGTAGTTAACCTTGAATGTCAAATAGGCAGGTTTAGAATCACCCTGGAAAACAGATATCTGGCATATTTTCAGGAGATTTTTCCAGATCAGGTTAACTAAGGTGGGAAGACCAAATCTAAATGTGTGGAAATGTACAAGATCTCAAAAATAAAACAAACAGCAAAAATAAAAATAAAAATGACAGCTGCGGGGTTTACCACTCTCTGCTGCTTCCTTGATGACAAATAGAGTGTGGCCAGTCATCTCACACAAGGAAGGTTTCTGCTTCCTCGTCATCCCACCACAATGGATTGTTCCCACAACAACGCCAAAATTAATGTTTCCTCTGTGTTGACTTTTTTTCTGATATCTTGCCTCAGCAATTCAACACCTAGGTTGGTTCTATAATTTGCTTTTGGTAACAGTGCTTCAATAAATATTGATATATAAGTACCTCTGTGATATACGGACCTGTGCTCATCAGGTAAATAAACGCCCTAGAGTGGTATAGCTGGGTCATACAGAAATGATTTTTAGTTTTCTAAGAAACCTCCATACTGATTTCAATAACAACTGGAATAGTTTAGCTCCCACGAGTCAGTGTGTAAGGAGTCTCATTCTTAGCAGCCATAAAGATGGAAGAAGTCATGGTTTTTGCAAGAAAATGGATAGAACTGGAGACAGTCTTATTAAGCGAATTAAGATAACCTCAAAAACACAAATTTCTTGTATTTTTCTCTCATTTGTCTTTCCTGG
The DNA here is from genome assembly GCF_000001635.26 of Mus musculus. NCBI lineage: Eukaryota > Metazoa > Chordata > Mammalia > Rodentia > Muridae > Mus > Mus musculus. Next base: position 59,634,114 of record NC_000078.6, on the reverse strand, counting down.
ACTTTACACAGAGACTAGAGGAACAAAGGAGATCTAATAGGCTGCCATGAAGAGAAAAATGTAGATCCCAGGATCAACATGCTCAACATATAATATATCCATCTATAAAAGCTTGTAGAAGTTAATTATTTTTAAAGGAATATGACAAAACTGGTTTTTCTCTTGACCAATCTCACTGTACCGGACAAATGCTGAAATCAGTTAATTCTCTAAACCCATACCATAATCCCATACCATTTTGAGTTGAAGTTTCTAAGTCATGGTTTTTAACCCTGACACAAGCAAAGCAACACCTGACACGATTAAAGCCAATTTTACCTCTGCCTGATCGTATTCTGTGATGGAGTGTTACAGTTTGAATCTGAAATGTCCTGGCACTACTGAATTATGAATTCCTGGCTTGTAGTGAGGAGGTTGTGGGGAGCACTTAGGACAGGGAGTCTGCTTGGTAGAAATAGATCATGAGGAGAAGGCTTCTGAAAGTGATGCCTGCCCCTGCTTCCTGTCTGTGTTCTCTGTGCCCTGGTGGCACTGAGACTCTGCTGTCAGAACAGTACCACCATCATCAACCCCGCTGTACCTCGAGCACCATACTGGGTTAAAAATCTAATACCACATGACAAAACAAACCTGTCTTCCAATGCATTGTTTCTGTCAAAGCAGCACAAAAGTAACTACACAGATACTGAAGTAACCAGCATGCATAGTGGAGTAACTAACACACATACATACTGAAGTAAGTAACACACACACACTGAAGCAACTACTACAGGTATTAACATAGCACACACATTGATAAGTCCCAGCTAACTCATGCCCCTTGCGATTCTGTTCAAAACTCATCCCCAGTGACATAGTGACCTAATCATTTCTCAAATCTTGATGTATTTTTCTAAGATATTCAATATCATGTCTTATATTTATTGTTTTTATTGAACTAGAATTGCATCTCATTTGTGCAGGAGTGAGTGAGTGAGTGAGTGAGTGAGTGAGTGAGTGAGTGAGTTAGTGAGTGACTGAGTGCATAAAACAACACTAATCAAAGAAAAAGAGAGTCTGACTTCTTTACAAGTAACAGACCATAGAGAGAATGAATTTTCCAGTTCTGAGAATTTACAGAATCACATTTGAGAAACTAACAAACAGCTCTGATGCTCTGAGTCCTGTAAGTGTATCAACCAAGAATTAGCATATAAGACCCCAGCGAACACAGAGCTTCTGCTTCTATTATATTTTATTACTTTTTTTGTTTACAGTCCAGTCATTACCCCCCTCCCAGTCCGCCCTCCCACAGTTCCTCATCCCATTCCTCCTCCCGGTTCTCCAAGAGAATGTCTCCAACCCCCACTCCCGTCCCACCAAACCCGTCCACTCCCTGGGTGCTCAAGTCTCCAGAGTTAAACAAATCTCCTACTAAGGCCAGACCAGGTAGTCCTCTGCTGTGTGTGTCTGGGGCCTCATATCAGCTGGTATATGCTGCCTGGTTAGTGGCTCAGTGTCTGAGAGATCTCAGAGTTCTGGCTGGGTTAGTTAAGACTGCTGGTCTTCCTATGGGGTCACCCTTGGAGAGGCCCAACCAGCAGCTGAATGAGACAGAAGCAGATACTTACACAATGGACTGAAGTAGGGGACCCCTGTGGTTGAATCAGGAAAAGGCTAGAAGGAGCTTCAACTTCTTTAGAATTTTAACACATGGGCAAGAAAATCTGATTCGCTATTCTCATTCTTTTAGATTTAAATTTTTTGTACTTTAATTTGCAATTTTTCTGGTACACTGTGGAATAACTGCCTTCTGTGTTTCTCTGGATGGCTGAGCAACCCTTAGCCATTGATTAAACAAAATTTTCATAAGATATATTTAGCACTCATTACAGAATCTAAAATGTTTTCTGAAGTAACTGAAAGAGTGCTTGCCAGGTGCCCCACTTTCTTAAACTCAAAGATACAGAGACCAAAATGACTTTATCAAAAGCTCAATGATTAAATGGAAGCTGTGTATTCATGAAACTTTCAAGTCCCTTTACTCAGAGACTTTCTAACTAGGTCATAACTATCAGTATTTTCCCATGTGCCATTTTGGCAGTAAGTAGAGAAGTATGAACCAAGGAAAAAACAAAATTTGACTAGGTTAATTCATCTGAAATATACATATATATATATATATGAATGTGTGTGTGTGTATTCTACAATTCTTTTTTCAATAGTAGCATTCAGCAAAATATATATTATGTATTTATTTAATCTTTAAATTTCATAATTATGATTATATTTATAATTATATAAATATAAATTTATATAATTACAGAAATATATGTAAAGAAATCACATGTGTAAACACAAGTATATATGTAATATGTATGTTGTTAATACAGAAGATTAGATAGTCATGAATATCTTCACAGAGAGAACATCTATAAAACATGTTAGTTAAGAAAGAAAAAGCCTTTTCCAATTCTAAGAACTGAGGCTTGAAATTGATTAGGATCATTCACATTTAAATATTCATTTTCAATTTTCAGTATGATTGCAGGAATAATTGAATTTTTCTTTTGCACTGTAACCAAAAGCATATTTATACTTACATCTTATAAACTTAATTAAATTGATAAGCAAGACACTGTATTCTTCTCATTACTAGGAAATGCCAATGTTCTGCTAGACTTTCAAGTAAAAAGAAAAAGAAATTTTGTCTTTGTTTTTCATTTTTAAATAACAATATGAGGAACAAAGAAATCATCTAACACATTTCACAGAGAGGTTTTGGTAAAAGCCTAGAGCTGTCAGGAGCTATTACCACGAATGGAGCCTGGCATTTCAAAGAAAGAAAAAGATTTAATTTGATTTCAAAAGATAAATTGAAATAGAAACCATGGAGATGGGAACCTTGTAATCCGACTGAAACAGAGGAAGGGCTTTCAGAGCAATTATTCTCATTTTTAATGTGCTGCATTTTGAAGGGAAAACATTATCCCTACACTGGGCAAGTGAGGAAAGAGAAATCGGTATGCAGGTCTGAATGATGGTGGCAGAATTTGCAAGGACCATCTCAAGAAACAGATGTGCTTTCTTTGATGTCCCTGCAAATGTAATTCTGAAGAGTCTACTTTAAAATTTTAAAGATCCTGGGTTCACAGCAGATATAGATGCTTATATAACCACCCCCTGAAATTTTCTTCTCTGGTGATGCCCATAGGAATTTTTTACCCTAAAAGGAGCTGACTCTCCTTGGGTGCCACAGACAGTCCCAGTACGAAGTCAGATCATCCTGTGTCACAGTGATTACTTAACTGGGAAAGGGAGAGCTAACACTAAGTGAAACACATCCATATCCTTCCTCCAGTCTGCTTTTTATAGACAATCATTTTAGAAAGAAGGAAAGCAGAAAACATTCCTTTTCCAGAAAAAAAAAAATAATAACAGTAAGGATAACAACCTAAACGAGAGATCTGTAGGGAAGAAGAAAGAATTTCATCTGATTCTACTATCAGAGAAGACTGACAGTATTAATGTTTTCCTAAAGGAGGGAGCTAACTAGTTTTTTAATTCCCCCAAACACTAATCTGATACCTAAATAAAAAAAAGTTAAAAGATACCTACTATTCATACACAAGAAAGCAGCTAGTGTTGAAAATCATAGTAGCTGATTTTCAACTGTGTTAAAATAATGTGGTTATCTTCAAAACCAAATATTCAGAATAACAAATGTAATATTGCCTTCTCTGCTTTCTTAAAGGGAGTGTTGGCACACCAAGTAAAGAGCCAGTTACAACCATGACTGAGAAGGAAGAAGTGAAAAATCACAGGTTCAAGGCCCTGCTTGCCACCAAAAGCAGAATCCACACATGTAAGAACAGCTGACCTCTTATTTCAAGGTAAATGTAAGTAAATCACTTATGAGACATTAAAGGGAAAGTTATATTAATCATATTCTGTGACATACTATATTAAATACTAAATTAAAGAATTTATTTCTTTAATGGTTAGTTTAAAGATATCCAAATTCTAATTAAAGAATTTAATATAGAGGCCAGCAAGATGGCTCAGTGGTGTTTGTATGATGATCTGACTTTGATCTCTAGAAACTGCATAAATGTAGAGAGAGAGGACTTATTCCACAAATTTGTTTTCTGTCCTCCAAAAACATATACATATATTCACAAACAAATGAATCTTCAAAAAGTAAAAAAGTATCTAATCTAACACTGTACTTTGTCAGAGCAAGTAGGTGTAAAAATTTTTTTCTATTTTTTTATTTTATTAGATATTTTCTTTATTTACATTTCAAATGTTATCCCAAAAGTTCCCTATACCCTCCCCCCGCCCTGCTCCCCTACCCACCCACTCCCACTTGTTGGCCCTACAGTTCCCCTGTACTGGGGCATATAAAGTTTGCAAGACCTTTCTTCCCAATGATGGCCGACTAGGCCATCTTCTGCTACATATAAGCTAGAGACACGAGCTCTGGGGGGTACTGGGTAGTTGATATTGTTATTTCACCTATAGGTTTGCAGATCCCTTTAGCTCCTTGGTTACTTTCTCTAGCTCCTCCATTGGGGGCCCCATCCAATAGCTGTTCCATCCAATAGCTGACTGTGAGCATCCACTTCTGTGTTTGTCAGACACTGGCATAGCCTCTCACAAGACAACTATATCAGGGTCCTGTCAGCAAAATCTTGCTGGCATATGCAATAGTGTCTGGGTTTGGTGGCTGATTATGGGATGGATCCCCGGGTGGGGTAGTCTCTGGATGGTCCATCCTTTCGTCTTAGCTCCAAACTTTGTGTCTATAACTCCTTCCATGGGTATTTTGTTCCCTATTCTGAGGAATGAAGTATCTACACGTTGGTCTTCCTTCTTCTTGATTTTCTTGTGTTTTGCAAATTGTATCTTGGGTATTCTAAGTTTCTGGGCTAATATCCACTTATCAGTGAGTGTATATCTAGTGACTTCTTTTGTGATTGGTTTACCTCACTAAGGAGAATATCCCCCAGATCCATCCATTTGCCCAAGAATTTCATAAATTCATTGTTTTTAATAGCTGAGTAGTACTCCATTGTATAAATGTACCACATTTTCTGTATCCATTCCTCTGTTGATGGACATCTGGGTTCTTTCCAGTTTCTGGCTATTATAAATATGGCTGCTCTGAACATAGTGGAGCATGTGTCCTTATTACCAGTTGGAACATCTTCTGGGTATATGCCCGGGAGAGGTATTGTTGGATCTTCCGGTAGTACTGTGTCCAATTTTCTGAGGAACCGCCAGACTGATTTCCAGAGTGATTGTACAAGCTTGCAATCCCACCAGCAATGGAGGAGTGTAAATAGTAAGATGCAGAGAGTGTATCAGCTTCCAGAAAAATCAGAGGGACCTCTATAAGACAGAGGACTCATGTGAAAGGGAATCTGGAAACATAACCTCTATCAAAAGATAATTATGTAACGATTTTCTTGGAGAAAAGAAGATGAAACAGGCACCCCAAGTAGAACAGCACAGAAAAGAAAGATAAGGATTCAAGAAAAGGACTCAGTAAAACTTCAGGATGAATGGGTGTACCTTGCCAGAGCATCAGGACCTGCATACTAGTGAAAAATTGAGAAGGCAACACTTTCATGTTCAGTACTTGTTCAGTCCTCATGTTCAGTACTTGTATGTACTCCCCGTTTCCTCCTTAAAACTCTCTCACAATGTGAACATGAGTAGCCCATCTCAGAGATTAAGATATTGACTGTCTTACTTATTTTTGCATTGCTATAACTTTGACCAAGGCAACTTATAAAAGAAAACGTTTAATGGGAGTACAGTGTCAGAGGATGAGCCTATGATCATCATAATGGGGAACTTGACAGTAGGGGGCAGGCATGGTGCTACAGCAGCAGCTGAGAACTTACTGATCCACAAGCATGAAGCTGGGAAGGGTTGGGGAGGAGGAACTGTCTTGGACATTTTATAGCCCACCCAGTGACACACTTCCTTCAGCAAAGCCATACATTACCGCCTAATCCTTCCCAAACAATTCCACCAACTGCGGAGCTAAGCATTCAAACCTATGAGCCTATGCTGGCCACTCTCATTCACATCACCACACTGAAATTCAATATTCCATAAGGAACTCTTCTTCACTCTGTGGTAGCATGACAAAAAGGTGACAGTGGCACCAGAGTTCTCCCACAATATCATCTCTAATTTTAGGGAGCAGTGTGAGGAGAACAATATTGGGGACGGAAGAGTTGTGAGAGGTGCTTGTAAAATCTATTAGGCATCTTTTCCTTCTGAAAAGTAATTTTGACACCCGAGGGACACTACTGCACAATGAAAATCTTGTCTTAAAAATGTTTTTAATGAGTACGCCTCCAATCAAACAAGAAATGTCCTTTCCTGAAAATAATTAAAGAGACAAAGAATGTAGAAAAAAATCACCCTTGTCCTTCCTTTGTGACACATGACCCGGTCTCCCTATTTCCCTTCTGCTCATCTGCTCTCACTCTGCTAATGGCCAATATGAGAATTACATTATGACAAAGAAAACAAGATATGCGCAAATTTTATTTTTTACTGTAGTTCCTTAGAAATCCTACCAGACAAAACATAATAAACAAAGACACATTCTAAAACAGTCATTTGCTATTAATAAATAATTAAGAATTTAAAAGAACTAATGTCAGACAAAAGTGAGGAAAGTGAATCTCACCAAATGGGTCTGTCTGATTTTGTCTATTGGCCAACAGTACTTTCTTCAATTTAGTTAATAATAGCTGCTCTCCATAAATTCAATATTTGACAGTACACACATTAAAATATATTTAAAGTACAAGATATAATGAGACATTTTAAAGATGTATTTTCTTCATAATTATTGGGGGGGGAAGGATATGCTGAAAGAGGATATCAGATGCCCAATGCAGATGCTGTGTAGTAGCCCAACTTGGGCCCTCTGTAAGAGCAGCTTGTACTCTTTAGCACTGAGCTGTCATTCCAGCACACAGTATTTTTATGAAAGCTATAGTACTGACAAGGAGTTATTATAATTAGTAACATTATACATATATAATGCACAAGATATTGCTAATAACAACTAATTAGTCTTTAAAATCATATTTGGAATACCTCCCAGAAAATGGGGAAATTGGTTGTCCTAATAATAACAACCAAATAACATAATTGTATAAGTTGGGAAAATGTTTTTTTCTTCAGATACTAGGTTTGCAAAAGGAAAAAAAAATGTACTGAGGCAGAACCTAATAAAATATTTCACCAATGGCCAATTTAAAAATAGCATATAATGATGGATAATGATGAATCCTGAGCCAACCTAAGAAACAAAAACCAAACTAGATATTTCAGACAGAAGGAGTTTTAACAGGCAAATTTTCACAGTTCTTAAAGTTGCTAGAAAAAAAATATATAGGGAATTTGGAGGAACTTAAAGATAACTGCAAAATGCAGCTACGGTCTCAAGGTTTGGGGGAATAGAAGAAGAAAGTTAGACATATAAAACCCCAGAGGCTCAGAGAGGGACTGTGTGAGCCAATGCATAGGCAACAGAGGGGTTTGCTCTGACCATACATGAAGCTAGAGGGCTGACAGTTCTCCTGGGGTGTACGGCCATGTGCAGAGTACACAAAAATCAACACCCTACTGCAAGCCTTTTGGTCTCCTTGTCAAAAGACAGCCAGCAGGGACCCTAGGATATGTGCTTTGTTAAATTCTATGCCCTAACCCCACAGAAGATCACAAAGAAAGTTTGAGTAAGAAACAAATAAACAGCACTTTCTGGTACAAGAGGATGCTATTTCAATCTCTCTCTTTGGTTCATTTTTTACTTAACGTGTAAGGGCATTTTGTCTACATGCATGTCTGTGCACCAAACGTGTGCCTGGTAGACACAAAGGCCAGAAGAGGTAACAGATCCCATGGAACTAAGATACAGATGGTTGCAAGCTGCCTTGTTAGTGCTGAGAGTTGAATGCAGGTCCTCCAAAAAAAATCATTGCTCTTAACTGTTGAGCAATCTCTCTGGTCCCTGTTCCCGTCAGTCTCTACATGAATGAGGTGTCAGTGGTCAAACCTACAAACAGTAGAAGTAAGTGCTGAGCTGCCCCTCCTTCTGGAAGTCATATCATTAAAAGATCTGTGAACTGACCAGAGGAATCCCTCATCCCACTGCGAAGTACACTTCCAACATCAAATCTTTACTAATTATTCATCAAACTTGGTGATTTATGGATGCTGCTTCACTTGCCTGTAAGATAATGATGCTATGGCCCAACCAAGAAAAGTAAAATTTAAGGTTTAAAGTTCTGTTACCACTAGAATTTAATCTCCACGTATATTAATAAATTGTTTTCAATACCTCATGAGAAGGGAGCGAAAGATTCCAAAATATAAAGCTGTATTGCAACCATCTATAAACATTTGTTCTTATACCCACAGGTAAGTATAGTGTTCATGCCACATCCAGAAAATGTCTCTTTGCAATAGACAGAGATCGCTACAGAAAACCACACCCAATCAGAATGCAGAGTTGTGGAGCTCAGTCCCAATGAAAACATCTACAAAACACTCCCATGCCTAAGACCCAGGGAACATTAAGAAAGAAGGGACAAAGAGATTGTAAGGGAATTTCCTCTGACATTGTGTCTCCTAGTGACATCAGAAGCTACACCTATAAAGTTTCACCAACAGGACTATGCATGTGCTCAAGAAAGATGACACCAATGATCACGCCCAACTGGACAGAGAAAAGCCCACAAGGCCTCAACCCTACTCAAAGAACTAAAGGCAGCTAAGGAGTGCTGAGGGTGAGAGAAACAGTCTTCCTCAGGGAAGAACACAGCATTTGGCTGTACAATGCCTAGGTGTCATCCCTGAAAACATATTAATATATGTTTATTATGTATAATATAATATGCATATAATATATTATATAATAATACAATGATATATGTAATGCACAAGTAACATATGGGCTCAATAGGCTATATTTGGGAATATATATGTATGTATGTGTGTGTGTGTGTGTATATATATATAAAACTATATTTACTATATTGATGCTAATGGGGAAAGAGGCCATAAATTTGAAGGAAAGTGTGGAGGAATATACAGGAGGGTCTAGAAGGAGTGAAAGAAAAGAGAAAAATGAAATTAAATTATAAACTCAAAATTAAACAAACAAACAAAAAAAAAACTATATTGCACCAGAATAAAATTCTATAGGAGAAACAGACCATAAATTCAGAAAAGATAAAAGGGATGATGGCAAAGTTTTGCCAGTGTTATTCTATGTAAATGACTTCAAAATATTTAAGATATTCTTTGGATGCATATAAATATTACTGAAATTGTTAGCAAATAAAGCATTTTAAAAATTACATCATTTGCACCTTCTTCAAGTCTTGATGGAAAGCGTTAGATTTTGACATAAACCTGTATAAGAGACTCCCTGGGTTATCTTTGTTTTTAAAGTGCTTTTTGTGAGGAAGCTAGAGAAAAGATCCAAAGGCCACGGAAATGTTTCGTGATGATCTTCTCTATGTTGGACTTTGTGTCCCTTACCTTTCCCTCACCCAGACACCTTCCTTCTTCTACCCAATTTATTTTCTTCTTAATCTTTGATTTTAAAGGAAAATGTCTTTCAGTAGAACACCATTGAATAAGTAAAATTACATGTACACCTGAAAAGTTCTTAATGAAACCTAATACTTTGTATGCTAACTAAAACTAATATAAGCTTAGTTTTAAATTCTGTTAAAAAATAATATCCCCTCTGGATCATGAAAATAGATAGAGGACCCTGAGAGAAGACATCGTAAGAGGTGGGGATAATGGAATACTGTAACTTGGAAGCAGAAAGGATCTATAGAAAGAAGAGCGGCAAGAGGGAATCTGGGGCAGAAAGGTGGGGGAGTAGTTTCAGTCACCTATGATCATCTGAGGTCTGAAAATACTAAATGGAAAAAAATCAAGAAAGACTGTGGACTATTCTGAGTCAGAAAAATCTCATGCTGCCACATCGTCCTGGAATGTCAATCATTCCTTTGTGCAGATTATCCCAGATGTACATACTAGCTTCCTGTTAGGCGTGTGGGAGTCAGCTCGGTCATCCACTATGGTTTTAACCTAATATTTCTACGCTAAGAGTTCTTATTTTATTTTCTAGTGGCCCCAACATCCAAGAACAGTGATGCTGGTAATTTAGATATGCCAAAAAAGAAACCACAGAGTGACTCTTTTAAGGAAAATAAAATATCTTGATCTAATAAGAAAAATTATATAATATACTGAGTTACTAAACATTGAAATAAGAAAAAGTCTTTAATCCATGGAATTGTAAGTGAATGAAGAGTGCCAAACTCTAAGTGTAAGAATAAAGACCACAGTCCAGTTCATGCATGTATGTGCCCAAGTAGTGGCACATTATTAGAAAAGCATTAAATATGCAGATAAAAGATGGAAACACATTCTAGCTAAGGACAAGGGGTTGTCACTGAAGGAAGGTGTTGTGCCTCACCTATGACCTGAAGCTTCTCATAAGTCCATAGGAGAAACCCTGTAGCCAGGACCTCATAGGGTTTCTGCTCTCAAGGTCCCCCTGATTATTAGAACATGTTTCCTACAGAAAAGGAAGGACAATGGTATTCTATTCTGCCCACTTCCTTATTCGTCCCCAGACAGTATCCCTGCTTAGTATGATTTGTCATCTTATCAACTGAGAAATGCTGTCACATAAATCGCTTCCCTGGAGTCTTCGCTCACAGAAAGCTCTCAGCCTTACACCACTGAGTCATTTTAAGTCTGAAAGTGAACTTGCCTCAAAACATGAAAGTAAAATGCCAAAATATAAGTATGTGAAGAATTTAAAGTTCTAGCAAGTGAGATCTTTTAAATAGCTCCTTCAGAAAACTGTGAGATAACAAAATTTAGTCTTTCAAGAATGGATTAGTGGCCACAGACCAATCTAGAAGCAAGTGAATGGGTCTAAAATCAGCTTGGCAGTTAATTAGCTGCCTGTCTCCATAAGTCCACTCACCAAAGCCTACCCAATGAGAGCTGTCTAATGCATATATGGAAATGCCTGATTTCCAGAGTCTCCTCATTCAGGAGGCAACATACTTCATAATGGGTGGATGCTCTTTGCAGGAAAATATTTTTAAAATATTAGTTCTTTAACTCTTCTTGATATTCAAATGATCAAGGCAGTAGACATTTATATTTAAATATTCAGCTGCTATAACATAATTTCATTGATATCAATTCAACTATGGATTTCAAGCAATCTGTTTGACAGGATAATAAATAGATTTACTCAAAAACTATTTATAAGAGTACAAGCACGTACATTTTTCTTCCTTAAGTTTCACTTTTAGAAAATGCAAGATTTTATTTCTTCAAAAGCCAGGCAGGCAGTGTCTTCTCTGCATGTAAGAGTACCTTGAAGTAAGAAGAATAGCACTTTATGCCACATCTCACATCTGGAATGTCAGTCTTACAGATTCATCTTGTGATAGCTCAACAGGTAACTTCTCAGTCAGGTTTTCTCCTCACCTCCTCCAAACAGGAGATTAGAAACATGCAGTGTGTGCTTTGATGGTAAGACCAGACAATATTCACCTGGAAGCAAAAGGTGAAATGGTCTGAAGTCTCCAGATCATTGTGTTATAACGGCATTCCATCGCCTGTGGCTTATCCAATAATTAAAAGCACACTGACAGTCTTAAACAAAAGCTATAAGAAAATGTCAGATTCCTCACTAAAAAGACACCAAGTTAGAGCAAAGACTGCCAAAAGTTAGCTTCCCAAGTGAAACCTGGAATATTTGCAGGAAAATATGCACATCAAAACTTAGAGAGCAAAGCCACGTGTAGTGGTGCATACGTTTAGTCTCAGCATTCAGAAGACAGAGGCAGGTGGATCTCTCTGAGTTCAAGGCCAGCCTGGTCTATAGAACAAGTTCCAGGACAGCCAGGCCACACAGAGCTTGTTTCAAAAAAATAACACTAACAAACAACAAAAACAGTAGAAAACAGAACCATGTAGGCTAAGATTTTCAAACTTGGTTCATTTGAGGTCAAATGAAAATGTCAATAAAGCAAGTATTTATCAGGTATTTATCCTCAAGGATAAATATTTTAGTATTTGTTGAATAAAGAAGTTAACAGAACTTGGTTCGACTAGGACAAAGCAGTAATGCCTGATTCACATAGGCTCACTTTGAGGGAAAAGCATAACACACACTTGAAGTACAGTCTCTCTTAATTCATGCCAGCCCCTCGCTGCCATCAAATTAGATTTTGATTATTTTCCCATTGAACTTCTGTCCTTGGAGATGCTAATTTTAGAACGTGTTAATTCTTTTCAGTGCCACCAGGTTTGGCAAACAGTAACATCCAGAAGCCATGTTCTGGTCTAATGAAAGGCTGGGCACTCCAAACTGACAGGAAATAAATGCATTTCCCTCCTGAAGAAAATTGTTATAATGAAAAATCACTTGATTTTTCAAAATTCAAATGTCACCTCACCAGATATTTGGCAAGTAACGTATCTTCTTTCACATTCCTTCCTCTAATTACCGGGCAGAGAAAGAAGGAGGAAGCCCAGATTGCTTTGGCTTATATATCCCTGGGATTGATGGGAAATGAGTTGTCTTAATATATCCCGACTGCTGCAGTAACTGATTGCCCTGCCTTTCTATAAAGATATTACCAAACCATGTTGTACCTTGAGTTAAAACTCATTTTAATCAGTGTTACACCACGGTAGATGATTACCCTTGCTGGTTAACAATTAAAAATTTAAAGTTATTTTCCTCAAGAGTTGGTAGAGCATGGCTGTAACCCCTGCACCTGAGGAGGCTAAGGCAGGAGGATCATGAACTCAAGGCTACTCTGAGCTATGAGGAAAGACCCCTCCTCAAAACACAAAATAGATAGATGATAGATAGATAGATAGATAGATAGATAGATAGATAGATAGATGATAGATAGAATTTTTTCTTCTTTAAAATTAGGTTAGGTTAAGGGTTTAGTTGAATGCCTAAAAGGAAATACAAGTTTAAAATTTGTTTCATTAAATGTTTGTATCATTTGTTAAATATTTCAAATACCCTTGTTTTCAATATTTGTACCATATTATATTTTATAATAAAAATTAATAGCAGCAACTATTACTCTCTTGGTTTGGGAATCTGGAGTGGATGTTAAACTCTGTACCTTCACACATAAGCCCTTATTTACCTTGCTGCTCAGGGGAAGGGGGTCTCTTCTGTCGACTGTACAGCTTACAGCTTAGTCTACTTCCCTGTGAATTATACTTATCCAAAATTATTTCCTTATGTAGGACCATGAGCCTGTCTCACAAAACTTTACATGGATGACTGAATAAAGGAAGTTATAAGGACTTCATTTGAGAGCTCTCCAAAGACCTTCTGAAACTTGCAGCAAACTTCTGCCCACACGCAGTTCTCTCATGAGTATTATGGGAAGAACATGCTCCAGAAATTTTCTTACAGTCTAATCTCTCTGTCTCAGAGTTAGTTTCCTGGGAAACCTGACCAAAAATAGGTGGTGCCTCTAATGATCTGAAAAGACAGACTTCAAAATTAGAATCTCAAATCTGAATCACCCACCAGCAAGCTGGCCATGAGGATCCTGTGTCTGGTGGTAGGTGGGATGTGGATAGTTACAGAGCATGCTAAGATGTCGCAGTTGTTCAAAGCCTCACCAGTGTGGACTATAATGTGATGCCAATAGAAGGGAGAGGAAGGCACTGTTAGGTGAGACTTGAGTGTGTTTAATAACTTAAGAGCAGTAATGAGCTGGATTATGGTCTGATGATTCTTGCTAGTGCCATGGATAAAGGAAGGAAATAGAAATACAGAGACTAAGGATAAGTCTGTATCCATGTGACAAAGTATGAATTTAGAACACCTTTATATACACTCACTTCTTTGTAACCACAGAATAGAACATACTAGCGGCTAGGGCAAGAACAAATTTAAAAACAGTAGAATTCCAAAAGGACTCAAAGCTCCATTGCTGAAGATAATGAAGTACTGATGCTAAATGGGCCTTTTAAAGTAGTCAAAAATAAGTAAATACTGGCAGAGTTAAAAGATCTAGTCAAGGTTTAGCAGCCCAAAAACAAATTATAAACTTAGAGATGAATGTGAAGTATGCTAAATCAAGAAGGACAGACTATAAAGTTGAAAGGGGACACTCCATCAGGAGACCCTCCCCTAATGCAGAATTTGACACTGACAAAGACCTTGAATAATGGTAATGAACCCAAGATAAAGAAAATCTAGGGTGGTTCTAGAAGAGAAGAGTAAAAAAAAAATATTGTAGTCCAAGCAATCTGAGAGAGTACCCCCAAAATTGCTGTGATAAAAAAATTAAAAGTCTTAGTGTGGTTCATCACCAACATTATGAAGCTTTAAAGGACTGCTGTCTAGAGGTTATAAATTATAGAGGGTCAGCAAACCAACTGAGTGCCTATATTTCTATAGAATCCAGGTAGGATACCCAATTCACCACAGCAGCTGGGAATGTGCTGGGAGGAAGGGCACCAGCTTCCCTGACTGCCTTTCTACAGACCAGGGTTGATGTTAGCCATGCTGTAATATAGCAGGGCTCCTGGATAACAGTGAGGGAACAAGAGAGGCTAAGATAACAGACACTGAGTAAATGTTGATTGCTTAGGAGAATCCACGTAGCAGTGTCCCAGGTCTGATTCTGAGTAGTTCCACCAGTCCCATAGGCTTACCCAATGCCACTGAATGAACATACTTGTGACTGGTAAGTGGCAAAGCATCCGCAGTGACCTACAAGACAAAATCCAAGACAGTGTCCGAGATAGCAAGTGGAAAACAATACTATGTCCAAAAGGAAACAAAGAAAGATTGATGTTACTTTTCAAAATAAAAATGATGTAAAAGTGATGGCCTCTGTTATATGTCCATTTAACTCACAAATCTAAGAAAAACAAGATATGTTCTGGAAGATTACAATTGACTCCTAAAACTCAATGAATTGCTAGCTTCAGAGACAGATGTTGTGCCAGATGTGGTTTATTTACTAGAGCAAATCAGTATGCTGAGTACACAGTGGGCAGCAGTCATTGGTCTCTATCAAAGAGAATGATTAGACACAGTTCTCATTCACTTGGAATAAATAATTGTATTTATGTTCATTTCTCAAGACTGCTTAACTCTACTTTCCCCTATTATAATGTGGTCTGACATGCTCTGGACCTTGTGAGCATTTGACATAGAATCTAATTGATCCATTACATAATAGCATCATGCTCATTAGAGACAATGAACAAGAAGTACCAAATACCATGGAAACTCCAATAACACAAAGTGCACCATGAAGAAAAATAGAAAATTTATAAAGCCTCAAGAGCCTTATCTATTAGTTTTAAGGATTCTTTACTAAAATCATGCTAGAACATCCCTTTTAAGGCAAAAGGCAAACTTCTGCATTTCATGCTTTCCTCCTAGTAGGTCTTACTGGGTCTAAAGGCAGCATATTCACATGTGGGAATCATTCTCTGATCAGCTGTCCTAAGGAATAAACAAAAAGCCTGTAACAATTGTGAGAATTGGGTGAAATCTAGATTACAGAAGTTCTGTAGAGCAAGTATGCAAGTATAGAGTAAATTTTACATTGCCCCTGCTGCATGTGTTAGTCCACCTGACTAGTATATGATATTATGGTGTGTATGGTAGGAAAAGATGATTCATAAAAAGGCTTATTATCTAGCCACAATATAATCCCATGGTGTTGCAGGTTAATACCAGACCCAGCAAAGGATAAGGGCTTGCCTATAGAATGTTCTATGTCCACATAGCTCATCATCAGACCCATTTATCAGGTTTGACAGACCCAACAGTAAACCATCATATTATGGATTAAGTTAGACATAAATAGATGGTACAAATAAGTGTGCATATAGGTTGCCTACATAGATAGATCATCATGTCATCTATCATGACATTCTGTGGGTGAAGGCTTTTATAAAAGGTTACATAGAAAAAACACAGACATTAGTTCATGACTGGGTTCATTCAATATATGATGCAAGGTATATGATGTATACATATATATGATTTTATATGTTTTCACTTAATATATTTATATTTTATTATATTATATATTCAATCTATCAATATATGATATATACACTTTGTATATATTTTACATATATATGTGTATATATGACTTTATATATGCATACATATGAATATATACAGATTGATACACAGTGGTAAATGGTTTGGTTAATAGTTAAAATTTTAGAAACTGGGTTAATAGAAAAAATAGGAGGAAAATATGAAAATAAGCATGAAATATGAATATAATTGTATTGTTTATGTTCTCAAATGGCCATATACCACAAAAGAGGCACTAAACTGTTAAATGCTCAAAATGAAGTAGACAGTCTGCTCAGAATTCATCATTACTACACAGTGTAGTTAACTGATGTATCTATGACTATAGAAATATAGAATAGGTAGGTGTCAGAGCACCTTCATAGAGGCAAAGGTGAGGGAGGAAGGGTACATGTTATGAGGGGGTTCTGGAAGGTTAACCAGGAAGGGAGTTATCATTTTAGATGTAAATGAAATGATTAATAAAAAATTTTAAATTAATATAAAAAAGAAATATAGATTAATTTAAAAGCATTCTACTTTTATATAAGTTTCTTCTTATTAAAGATGACATGGTGGCCTCTACCAAATATCCAAAATAGAACTGATAACACTCCAATATAGAACCATCCTTTGGGTAGATGAGTAATCACTTGGAAGCCAACTGACTACACTGAATTAGGAAGTAATTCATCCATAATGTTATTGAGATGCAAATCAAGTGGGTTTTGATCTTGAACCTCTCACATACAGTACAACCCAGAAATTTCAGGGTTGAAAATACAGCTGAGAAGCATTTGTAAGATTATTTTAGGGCCAACTTAATGATTTCCTACAAGACATAGTTACATAATCTGGAATGAAAATCTATAATAAATCAATGACCATTGTGGAGCCATGTCCCATCTTCAACTCTTAGAGTAAGTCAGGAGAGCATAGCATAGAAGCCAATATCATCCTATTTATCACCATTCTCAGGGAGCTTTGGGGAGAGTTTGTGCTTCTTCTGCCAACAGCCTTAGGTTGGATCTACCAGGAATCTAGAAGTTCCAAGAGGCTTTAAGCTACATCAGCCACCAGCTATTTGGGATTTCTTTCACCAGTAGGCAAAGAAAGGAGTCACAACTGCAGGTGTAATTTACCCTGGTTATCAATGGTAGAGCTACAGAAGTCAGGAAAATTCCAAGTGATGTTCAAGTACTTGACTGGATGTTTGTTGGCACTCCTTGCTCAACTGGACACATGCTGAGAGGAACTCTCCCAAAGGATGCACTGACTTTCTCCACACCTAAATCAAGGAGATTAATGAAAGATGTAAATGATTGAGAACGCATAACACTAAAGGATAGCTTTTGACTGGAGCCATAGTTCAGTGACAGAATGCTTATCTAGTATGCATGAGACCTTTTGTTCAACCTTCAGCATTATCAAAAATAAAAAATAAAAGTAAATAAATAAAGAGGAATATTGGAAGTTTGGGTTTTTTTATTGTTGTTTTATTTTTAATAATCCTGAGACCAGATAGAAAAGTTGAACCATAGTGCATCCAGAGAGAAAGAGAGAGAACTTCCTTTTGTTAATTTCCACATTAAACTATCCATCCAGCTAAAAATCTAGAAGCTCAGCTTTCAGAAGAAGTACATATGTAACCCAGATTCCGTGGATCTGAGCAATGCAGAGAGAGCATGGAGACACTCCCTTCACCATCTGTCCATCCTCAAGTTCACTGAGCACTCGCAGGTGTCTGGGAATTTTTGTCTACTCATAGGAATTGCCTCATTCAAGATTACCTGCCTCTCCAAGGGTGGCCCACATCTATTGACAGGCTGACTCTGGCCACCTGACCTTATCAGTGTGCTGAGTCACTAGACAAGGCTTCGGCTGCAACTGTGTTGCTGTTCCATTTCTTCTTTTGTCTCCATCTGTTTCTTCTTTTGTCTTCATCTTGGTCTCTTCATTTTCTTACAGTCCATGATACTAAAAGCATTCCACAACAAACTCTGCATGTAAATCTTTACAAGGGTTTTGAAAGGAACATAAACATAAAAGTATTATACCTACAGTATCACACAGTTTGTGCTTTATTCTCTCCTCAGTATTGGTTACTTAATAAAGCAACATTCTCATGACAATTTCAGGGGATAGAAGCTATTGTTATTTCTGCTTCATAAATAATAAAAGCGGGTTCAAAGGGATTGAATTAATTCCCCAAGCACACAGGCAAAGTTCCTAATTAGGTATTTATATTCCATCTCATTTCAGAAAATGATATGAATCTGTGGCCTAAAATTCATGAAAGAATAGTTAAGGCTAAAAATGTGGCTCTTTTCAATGCTAGTAGTATTCAAACTTAATATTTCAGTGTGTAGAAATGCACCCCTGCTTCTGCTGGTAACCCCAATAAAAACTCACTGGTTCAGCAAGTTGTACTTCTGGGCAATAATGACTTTGATCTGTTGTGGGTTCCTCTTTTGGAATTAACAGACATACGTATGTGTGTTATGTTTCCCAATGAAAAGTTCGTCATCCAAATAAAGAATAGAGATTTGAAAAGAATTTTGTCACTCTTTTATAACAGCATCTAAAAAGGTCTGTAAAATTCTGAAATATTTGTCACTACTCAGATTTATCATTTCCAGCTAGCTCTAAAGCTAAGGGAAATTCCCTCATCATGGCTATACTGCCATAAGCAAATCACATCTCAAAACATCAAAATGACAGTTGCACAGCAGAGGGAAACAGGACTGTGGGAGAGAATATTGAAGAGTTAGGCTGTATGGTATCAGCAACCTCAAGAATAGCCAGCAACCTCAAAGCTGGCAGCATCCCTCCAAACAAAGCGTGGACCTGAGGAAGGCTAGGATGCAGAGCCTCCATTCTAGAGGTGTCACTACAGAGCTTGTCTCTTAGCATCCCCTCTCCTCATTTGACTGTAAAGCATCTTTTACCTCACATTGGCCATACCCAAGCACATGCTCTAAAACACAGACACTGGGTAATGTCTCTGTGTGATATCAGATCTAACACATTTACTGTCTCTAAAGCAGTTGTCATTTAAACATCTATGTATTTTTTTAAGGTAACTTAATTAAATCACATTTTTAAAGTAAATATATGTTGTTTCCATCTTTAGCACACTGGTCAGAAGATGTGTTGAAACTCCGTTGGAAGTTGCAGCAAACTTGATTTTTTTTTCCAGGGCAATAGCAGATCTCTCAGTAGATGACTTAGGGAGTCAACCAAGCATTTGGTTGTAACATATCCTAAAAGTAAGTTAGGCATATCCTGCATACCCTCATAAAAATTACTTATAACTCCTGTTCCGTCAAGTTTCTAGGTATTAAAAGAATTGTGCATTACAGATGAAGTAGGGAACAGATGTGCATGTTCGCCAGAGGTTTGATGAGCCAGGATAATGGTTCTGTATTGAAGTGCAACTAAATGTTACAGATGCTAAATTAGCTGCTTCACATACTTCTCACTTGCTATGCTGAACAAGTGGGCAAAGAGACAGAAGCATGACCATATTCTAAAGAAATGTGGTTTTTATTTCTATTACAAAGTGGCAGGCTTCTCCCTTTTTGTAACTTTGTTTTGAAAAAAGCAAAGGCTAACAGGAAGTTACTACCAAAGAGTAAAATTACTAAAATTTTTAATGTTGTACCTATGACATTTCAAAATAAGTCCAGAAATGATAATGCAAGCACCTATACCACAATGTAATTTCCTTTTATTTATTAATGACTTACATTTATATTTAATTTCTGTTTCCTGATTATTTTTTTATTCACTTTACTGTCCCTCCTCCAAGTCATACCATCTGACAATCCTTCCCCTTCCCCTTCCCCTTCCCCTTCCCCTTCCCCTTCCCCTTCCCCTTCCCCTCCCCCTCCCCCTCCCCCTCCCCCTTCCCCTTCCCCTTCCCCTTCCCCTTCCCCTTCCCCTTCCCCTTTCCCTTCCCCTTCTCCTTGCCCCTTCTCCTCTGAGTGGGTGGAGTCTTCGCCTGAGTATTCCCCAACTCTGGCAGGGTTAGGCACTTCCTCTGTGACTGAGGCCAGACAAAGCAGCCAAGCTAGAAGAACATATCCTATGGACAGGCAACAGTTTTGGGAATATCACACATATACACCAGTTGTTCCAGATCATCATGAAGACAAAACAACATATCTGCTATATTTTGGGGGTAGGGGTGGGGAGAGCTGGATCCAGTCTGTATATGCTATTTGGTTGGTAGTTCAGTCTCAGAGAGCCTCAATGGCCCAAGTTGGTTGTCTCTGTTGGTCTTCCTATGATGTTCCTATCTCCTTTGGGACCCACAGCCCTTCCCCCAACTCTTCCATAAGAGTTCCCAAGCTCCATTCACTGCTTGGCTGTGGATCCAGCATCCTCTGAGTCAGCTGCTGGGTGGAGTCTCTCAGAGGACAGCCACTAACTTTGAGACTAGACTTCTGTCTGTAAGTATAACAGAATGTCATTAATAGTGTCAGGGATTGGTAATTGACAATGGAATGGGTCTCAAGATGGACCAGTTATTGGTTGGCCATTTCCTCAGTCTTTGCTCCATACCCCCATCCCTGCATTTCTTGTAGACAGGATAAATTTTGGGTGAAGTTTTGTGAGTGAGTTCATGTCCCTATCACCCCACTGGGGGTCCTGCCTGGCTACAGGAGGTGGCCTCTTCAGGTTCAATATCACAGCTAAGGTCACCCCATTGATTCTTGGGAGCCTACCCTATCCCAGGTTTCTTTCACATCCATTCTTAACAAAACTCCTCAACAAGCAATGAAAAATGTGAAGTTAGAGTTTCCAGTGAAGGGAATGAAACTTCCTTAATAATTTGCTCTTCTAAACACCAGGATCAAGCCATAGAAATTCACAATCTATTTGAAAGCATCTCCTTAAGTGCAAACATTTCTCCAAGTCCCTGATCCATAGAGCATACTACATGTATTTTTGATCTATGTTCACAGAGAACAAAGCAGAGATTTAACTACTGGGATCCTTCTAGATTATCAGTTGAAATCACCAAAAAGATTTTAGACAGTCACTTTTACAGTACTCTGCCATATGCTAGGGCCCCTGAACCTTACTCATTAAACCTATAATAATTCAAATTTTACTGTAACCCCAAAGCCCTAAATTTACAAAATCAGTTATATTAGGGTTTTTAATTTTCTGTTAATTTATTTAGCTGTATACAAGACTTACAATCCACTAATATACAACTCAAAATGAGAATACTTTACTTCTAATTTGATATGTATTGTTGGAATAATAGCCATTCTTGGTCTTTGAGACAGATTTAATGTTTAGGGAAAGACAACAAAACTCCCTTTCTATTTGTGAAAATTCTCAATTGGTTACAGGCAGGTAACATGGAGCATTTCACATCCATGAAAGCTTAAGGACAAAGAAGTACATTGTCTTGCTCTACCTCCAGGACACAGGCACATGAAGCAGATCCACCAATAACGAATCCAGACATCTCCAGGGAAGACTGTGAAGTCTTCAGGCAAATGCAGGAATCAGACATTCTCCTGCAGACAACAGGAAGAGCTCAGCACAAGTGAGGCCCAGCCACAGAGACTCATCAGAAGTGATGTAGCTGGAGGACCCAGATGCACCTGAAAACATTTAAACAGATAGTTCAGGAGCAAGTAATGTCCAGGTTGTGGCTTCTGGTACCCGTGATACGTTGTTGTCATTGAAACCAGACTGTTCACATTTCTAATGCTTCTGTGAGCTTTTTCTAATAAATTCATTTTCAACTTAAAGTTATCTAATCAGTTTCTCTTGCCAACAGCCAGAAATTCTAATAGGCATAGTTCATCCATTTTCAGTTGTCTTACGTAGTATTTTCATTTCTGTTTGTTAAAATAATATTTTGAATTTTTATTTGCCTGAGGTTCTACCTCATTAATCCTGGAACAATGTTTGATCTTTTTTCACTATTTTTCTTTACTTTTTAACAATTCGCTACTGGATTTTCTCAACTATTCACATTTTTTTCTTTAAGATATAACTTTGTTTACTTACTTTTTATTTATTCTGCATGTGAACGGGAGTGTGTTGATGTGTGTGGGTGCTAGGTGACATAGCATGTGGAGGTCAGAGGATGACTTTCACGAGCCAGTTCTCTCCTTCTACCATGTGGGTCTCAAGGATGGCTCTCACCCATCAGGCTTGAAATCAAACTCTTTTATTTGCTGAGCATTCTTCGTTGTGCATTTTAGTTTTGTTCTTCTAAGATGCAGCCTTATTATATATCATGTATGAGAAGTAGGCATGTTCATTTCATTCTGTGTTAAAGCTTTTATACTTTTGTAGAAGGAGAAATATATGATCATTCCTTCTGTCCTTGTTACTATCAGCTTTGTCTCACTGATAATGAGGTCACCACATCACTCAAGGACTCAGTGGATTTTCCCTTAATGCTTTTTTATTTCTTTACATGAAGATAGCAGTGGGTTTTATGTAATTGCTATCCATTGTATTTTTAAATTTTTACTTTATTATTGTTGTTAGAGTAGGCATAAGCCCAATGGAAATATGGAGGTCATAGGAGATCTTGACACCTTGGCACAAACTAGAGTAACCTGGAAAGAGGGAATCTCAATTGAGGAAGATGCCTTCTTTAGATTGTCCCATGGGTACATCTCTAGGGTATTTCCTTGATTAACGATTGATGTAGGAACACACAGCCCACTGTGTGTGGTACCATTTCTGACAAGTATGTCCTGGGTTATAGACAAAAAGCAAACTGAGCAAGACAGTAAGCAGCTGACTGCTTTGAGTTCCTGCCCTGACTTGTCCCAGTGATGAATTATGATCAGGATATGTAAACCAAATAAACTTATTCCTCCCCAAGCTGCTTTTCATTATGGTGTTTAACCCAGCAATAGAAAGCAAACCAGGACAATCATATCTGGGGCTTGGTTTTTTTTCCACAAAGGGTTTTGGGGATCGAGCTCAGATTATCATGCTAAAGTGGTAAGTGCTTTGACCTTCTGAGCCACCTTGCCAGCCCACTGGCATCGATTCATTTGCATAACTGTCAATCAAAAGAACATCCCCATCATGCTTCACCAAAGTTCCCATAAGTACTAAACATTAACAAAATAATAGCAAAGTTGAATACGTTCTCTTCAGCCCTTCACAGGGTCTTTAACACACTCAAATGAATTATGACTAAGAGGAACAGCCCTTGTCTTAGATTATTTGTTCATAGGAACTTTTTCCTGAGAATTTTCCATTATGGTTCCTTTAAGGCATAGTTTTTTAAAATACTGCGCTGTGGGGACTATAGGGAGATTGTCAGCAGGTAAATTTATGTGCTTGCTATAGAGGAACTGACTTGAAATCCTGAGTACCCATGTTTAAAAAGCCAGGTGTGGTACAACATGCCTGTAATCCTAGTGCTGGAGAGGCAGAGGCCAGAGGATCCTGGGTCTCATTAGCTAAGAGCCTACTGAGGAAGTGAGCTCCAAGTTCTACTTTAAGACCCTTTCTTAAAGTAGAAAACAATGAGAAGAATACAGATCAGCTGCCTCTGACCTCCATGTGCACTCATGCATGGGAATAGACACAACTATGTAAGTACACAAACTCACACAGCTACCTTTCTTAAATAAGAATAAAATTTAATTTTCTGCAGACAAGAACTCTTCCATCATGATGAGAGCTTCCCAGTGACATCAGCAAAGGAAAAATCCAAGCCGCACTCCACTTTTGCAAAGTTGGTGAAGCAACCATTGGTTTAAATTTTCAATGCTTAGAATGAAATCAAAGCACTGCTATTTGTGATGTGGAAATTATATAAAATTCAAATGTCAGTGTCTGAGTTCAGTCTGACAGGAATACAGTCAAATTCACTTATGTTGCCCATAGTTTCTTCTATGCTTCAATGACAGTCTAATCATTATGACAGAGACTAAACATGGGTATATTTATAAACCAAACATCAGCTTTCTGATCAAAGTAAGTACTGAAATATATGGTCCACAAAGCTTAAAGTTTTGCTACTTGGCTTATTGGGAAAGATGTGCTCCTTCACCATAAAACAAAGTCTAACTCCTTTATAAGACCTGCTAAAACCTATCTCTTGCTGTCCTACCAAGATAAACCTACTATTGGGCTACCTTTCGGCACTATGGAAAATGTACTTGAAATAAGAACTTAAGGGGTGAAGAATTTATTTGAATAATTGTTTCAGGTGTGCCAGTTCATACTAGGCTGGCTCCAATTCTTTGGGGACAATTAAAAAGCACAAACATGTATAAGGTATGGCATGGTAGAGCAGAGATACTTCCCTCTCCTGGTGTCTAAAAAGTAGATGGAGACAGGAAGAGCACAGGAAGAAGACAACCTTATCTAGGCATATCCTGCTTCTTCCAGTAAGGCCACATCTCCTGACAATGCCATCATACTGCAAATCCAATAAGGTGTTAATCCATTGACTAGGTTAGAACTCTCAGGATCCAATCACTTATCAATGACTGGCTCTCCCAACCTAGGGATTAAGCCTTTGATACAGGAACCTGTGGGAGCATACTTGATATCTATCTTAGTTAGGGTTACTATTCTTGTGATGAAACTTCATGGTCAAAGCAAGCTGGAGAGGAAAGAGTTTACTTGGCTTATACTTCCACAACACTGTTCATCATCAAAGGAAGTCAGGACAGGAACTCAACAGGAAAGGAAACTGAGGTCAGGGTTTGATGCACAGGCCATGGAGGGAAGCCACTTCCTGGCTTTTTCCACATAGCTTGTTCAGCTTTCTTGTAGAACCTAGGTCCACTAGCCCAGGAATGGCTTCGTGCATCATGAGCTGGGTCCTCCCACATCAATCACTAATTAAGAAAATGCCCTAGAGGCTTTCCTGCAGCCCATTCTTGCTGATTCATTTTCTCAATTGAGAATCCTGCTCCAGTGATTCTAGCTAGTATAAAGTTGACATAAAACTAGCCAGCACAATAGCTAACCCATAACATAAGTACAACATGATAAATGATTGAAAGCCTAAAGAACTGTTTGAAGTTATATACTCCTGTATACAAACTATATTAGCAGTTTTTAACAAACTTGCAGTTAATTTAAAACATACTAAAGTGTCAAAGAACAGAATTTGAAGGTCATTTTTGTAACCACAACAAGAAAAGTTTTAATTGCATTTCAAAAGAGATTTTTTTCATGCTTTACCAATCTCAAAAAGCTCCATGTTTTGGCTTTCCTCAAAGAAACAAATTCACCAGATGTTTGAGGGTTACTATATGTACATTTGCATCTTTAGAGATAAATTTATTGACTACATTTACTTCCTTCCACAAGGGGGATGTAAAATTTTATGCTAAAAATTATACTTTTTTGCTCTCCAGAATTTTAGTTCTAAATTACTTCCTTAAATTATTGATTAAACTGGTCACACTTTTCTAATAGATAACCCAAAATATTCCGTAGGTACTAGATCATTTTGATACAGAACAGTTGTAAACTTTAGGCAAAAAGCAGTAATGCTGAACCTGTACATAAATGGAAGAAAACTAGGCCCTTTCCACATGACTGCATGGCTTCCCTGCTTGTTAGACACTGTTCCACGGAGGAATCTTAAGACTCCAAAGCTCTCAGCCCAGTGGTACCCTCTTTGTGGTATATTTCTCAGAGCTAGAAAATAAGGAGAAATGCTTACATGCAGGTCAGAGCAAAACATCTTAAGAACAAAACATTCACAGTGTAGAAATATCAGACATTTATGCATCAAGCATTTTTGTCAACATTTTTTCCTGACAGCTCAAATCGAGTATTTTCCAGCTAAAAATCAGATACATAGAAATCCCAAGTTTATTTATAAACCAAATGTCAGCTTACTAATAAGAGAAGATATTAAAATGTCAAAATAATTCTTCTAACATCTGAATTCTGCCTTCCCTAAGGTTAGAAGTAGCACTTCTGGATGTTTGTTTGAGGAGCCCTGGGCACAGCACAGAATGCACCACTTCTTCTGAGAATTGTGTATATGAAAAGACTTGGAAAACTGTCTTACTCTGAACTCAAGTGACAAACACAGTTGTGAGCCTTTGAGGCTTCTATTTTGCAAGTTATGCTAAGAAATACTAAGCCAGATATATGGCTCACTGTTATAATCTCAGCACGTAAGAGACTGAGATAGAAGTATTGTTAAGAATTCAAAGCTATCCTGGATTGCAGTAAGATCTTGTCAAAAAAAAAATTGTATAAGAATTCTGAGATTGAACACTGCAGCAGCACATATACTATTAAAGCTGGATCAATACAGAGGAAACTAGAGTGGCACCTTCACACAGTAGGCTTTATAAGATATTCTCAGAATGCATGAGTGCATGTGTGCATGGGTATGTGGGTATGACATAAAGCCTGGCAAGGTGGTACTGTGAGACCCCGATTTAAAGCGTTTCTCCCTGAAAGGTAAAGCCCCTGGACGTTCCCCAAGCTTGTTTTCCCTGATCTCTAAAAATACAGCCAGAAAGAAGCTCTTTGTTCTCTATAGCCAGCAAAAAGCCTTTTTGTTTCTGTGCCTTACATCCAGAGATATGATGATTGTGGGGAGACCTAGCCAGGCACTTGCTTGGCTCCCTGTGCAAAGGACACTGAGATAGATTCCACAAAGAAGAGCTACAGCTCACTCCCCACTCTCATGCCTTGTAATTTTACCAAGGACACCCGCCAGAGAAGAACTGTAGCCAAACTCCTCCCAATTCCTCCCAACTCTCCTCCCAACTCCTCCTAATTCCTTAGCTAGCTGTTAAAAGCCCCCTACTGTTACCACTTGGAGTTGAACTCCCCTGCCCTGAGTGGTGGAAGGAGTTCATCCTCAGCTAGCTGACAATAAAGCCTCATGCAGTTTGCATCAGGTGTGGTTTTCTCTCAAATCATTGGAGTGCCGGGCAGCTCATCCCAAGACTTGAGCGGAGGTCTCCCCAGTTTCAGGGTCTTACAGTAAAAGTCTACAGTCCCAGTCCTTCAGAGTTACAGGCAGGTGGATAATGAGTTCAAGGTCGTTCTTAGCTACATACTGAGTTGGAAGAAAGCCTGGGCTATATGAGATCCTGCTTAAAAGACAAAAACAATAAAACAAGATGTGGAGGGAGAAAAGCAAGTTTGTGAGAAGGAATAAGTGAGAATGGAGTCAAGACAGGAAAATGAGGGCCAAATATCGTCAAAGTGCACGAGATACTTATGAAAATGTCATAATGAAGCCCAGCATTTTGTATAATAAATGATCAATGAAATGTTTCTTTAAAAAAAAAAAAGCAAAGTAAAAGTCTTATTGTTTTAAAGGATGGCACAAAAGCATGGTGGCACAAGCCAGGTCCCAGAAAGTACTTAACAAGGTGGAACAACCACATCACACATGGGTGGGGCCTCTCTATGTCACCACTGTCTGTGCTTGGCTTGTCTGTCTGCTGCACTCCTGCCCTGCCACAGAGTTCCACAACAATCAGCAATGGTGAGCCAGGTTTCTATGGGTTTATAACCAACCCTATGGTTGTTTTTGATTCATTTGTGCAATAAATATAGGTAGATCCTTCCCATAAGTACTACAGAGTAATTTCTAAGACATGATGGATATCTCCCATATAGAATATACTTACCTTCAACTTGTGATAAGCATATCCATTATTATACCCAGGTCAACGGAAGTGAAGTAATAAAAATGCCAGCAAGCATCCAGCAAACACCCAGGAAAAGCTACTACTTAAATTTCTTTGTTTTTTTTCCATTTTTTATTAGGTATTTAGCTCATATACATTTCCAATGCTATACCAAAAGTCCCCCATAGCCACACACCCCCACTCCTCTACCCACCCACTCCCCCTTTTTGGCCCTGGCGTTCCCCTGTACTGGGGCATATAAAGTTTGCGTGTCCAATGGGCCTCTCTTTCCAGTGATGGCCGACTAGGCCATCTTTTGATACATATGCAGCTAGAGTCAAGAGCTCCGGGGTACTGGTTAGTTCATAATGTTGTTCCACCTATGGGGTTGCAGATCCCTTTAGCTCCTTGGCTACTTTCTCTAGCTCCTCCATTGGGAGCCCTGTGATCCATCCATTAGCTGACTGTGAGCATCCACTTCTGTGTTTGCTAGGCCCCAGCATAGTCTGACAAGAGACAGCTACATCCGGGTCCTTTCGATAAAATCTTGCTAGTGTATGCAAAGGTGTCAGCGTTTGGATGCTGATTACGGGGTGGATCCCTGGATATGGCAGTCTCTACATGGTCCATCGTTTCATCTCAGCTCCAAACTTTGTATTTGTAACTCCTTCCATGGGTGTATTGTTCCCAATTCTAAGGAGGGGCATAGTGTCCACACTTCAGTCTTCATTCTTCTTGAGTTTCATGTGTTTAGCTAATTGTATCTTATATCTTGGGTATCCTAGGTTTGGGGCTAATATCCACTTATCAGTGAGTACATATTGTGTGAGTTCTTTTGTGAATGTGTTACCTCACTCAGGATGATGCCCTCCAGGTCCATCCATTTGACTAGGAATTTCATAAATTCATTCTTTTTAATAGCTGAATAGTACTCCATTGTGTAGATGTACCACATTTTCTGTATCCATTCCTCTGTTGAGGGGCATCTGGGTTCTTTCCAGCTTCTGGCTATTATAAATAAGGCTGCTATGAATATAGTGGAGCATGTGTCCTTCTTACCAGTTGGGGCATCTTCTGAATATATGCCCAGGAGAGGTATTGCTGGATCCTTCGGTAGTACTATGTCCAATTTTCTGAGGAACCGCCAGACTGATTTCCAGAGTGATTGTACAAGCCTGCAATCCCACCAACAATGGAGGAGTGTTCCTCTTTCTCCACATCCACGCCAGCATCTGCAGTCACCTGAATTTTTGATCTTAGCCATTCTGACTGGTGTGAGGTGGAATCTCAGGGTTGTTTTGATTTGCATTTCCCTAATGATTAAGGATGTTGAACATTTTTTCAGGTGCTTCTCTGCCATTCGGTATTCCTCAGGTGAGAATTCTTTGTTCAGTTCTGAGCCCCATTTTTTAATGGGGTTATTTGATTTTCTGAAGTCCACCTTCTTGAGTTCTTTATATATGTTGGATATTAGTCCCCTATCTGATTTAGGATAGGTAAAGATCCTTTCCCAATCTGTTGGTGGTCTTTTTGTCTTATTGATGGTGTCTTTTGCCTTGCAGAAACTTTGGAGTTTCATTAGGTCCCATTTGTCAATTCTCGATCTTACAGCACATGCCATTGCTGTTCTGTTCAGGAATTTTTCCCCTGTGCCCATATCTTCAAGGCTTTTCCCCAATTTCTCCTCTATAAGTTTCAGTGTCTTTGGTTTTATGTGAAGTTCCTTGATCCACTTAGATTTGACCTTAGTACAAGGAGATAAGTATGGATCGATTCGCATTCTTCTACACGATAACAACCAGTTGTGCCAGCACCAATTGTTGAAAATGCTGTCTTTCTTCCACTGGATGGTTTTAGCTCCCTTGTCGAAGATCAAGTGACCATAGGTGTGTGGCTTCATTTCTGGGTCTTCAATTCTATTCCATTGGTCTACTTGTCTGTCTCTATACCAGTACCATGCAGTTTTAATCAAAATTGCTCTGTAGTAAAGCTTTAGGTCTGGCATGGTGATTCCACCAGAAGTTCTTTTATCCTTGAGAAGACTTTTTGCTATCCTAGGTTTTTTGTTATTCCAGACGAATTTGCAAATTGCTCCTTCCAATTCGTTGAAGAATTGAGTTGGAATTTTGATGGGGATTGCATTGAATCTGTAGATTGCTTTTGGCAAGATAGCCATTTTTACAATGTTGATCCTGCCAATCCATGAGCATGGGAGATCTTTCCATCTTCTGAGATCTTCTTTAATTACTTTCTTCAGAGATTTGAAGTTTTTATCATACAGATCTTTCACTTCTTTAGTTAGAGTCACGCCAAGATATTTTATATTATTTGTGACTATTGAGAAGGGTGTTGTTTCCCTAATTTCTTTCTCAGCCTGTTTATTCTTTGTATAGAGAAAGGCCATTGACTTGTTTGAGTTTATTTTATATCCAGCTACTTCACTGAAGCTGTTTATCAGGTTTAGGAGTTCTCTGGTAGAATTTTTAGGGGCACTTATATATACTATAATATCATCTGCAAAAAGTGATATTTTGACTTCATCTTTTCCAATTTGTATCCCCTTGATCTCCTTTTGTTGTCGAATTGCTCTGGCTAATACTTCAAGTACTATGTTGAAAAGGTAGGGAGAAAGTGGGCAGCCTTGTCTAGTCCCTTATTTTAGTGGGATTGCTTCCAGCTTCTCTCCATTTACTTTGATGTTGGCTACTGGTTTGCTGTAGATTGTTTTATCATGTTTAGGTATGGGCCTTGAATTCCTGATCTTTCCAAAACTTTTATCATGAATGGGTGTTGGATCTTGTCAAATATTTTTCTGCATCTAACGAGATGATCATGTGGTTTTTGTCTTTGAGTTTGTTTATATAATGGATTACATTGATGGATTTTTGTATATTAAACCATCCCTGCATCCCTGGAATAAAACCTACTTGGTCAGGATGGATGATTGCTTTAATGTGTTCTTGGATTCGGTTAGCGAGAATTTTATTGAGGATTTTTGCATCGATATTCATAAGAGAAATTGGTTTGAAGTTCTCTATCTTTGTTGGGTCTTTCTGTGATTTAGGTATCAGAGTAATAGTGGCTTCATAAAATGAGTTGGGTAGGGTACCTTCTACTTCTATTTTGTGAAATAGTTTGTGCAGAACTGGAATTAGATCTTCTTTGAAGGTCTGATAGAACTCTGCACTAAACCCAACTGGTCCTGGGCTTTTTTTGGCTGGGAGACTATTAATAACTGCTTCTATTTCTTTAGGTGATATGGGACTGTTTAGATGGTCAACTTGATCCTGATTCAACTTTGGTACCTGGTATCTGTCCAGAAATTTGTCCATTTCGTCCAGGTTTTCCAGTTTTGTTGAGTATAGCCTTTTGTAGAAGGATCTGATGGTGTTTTGGATTTCTTCAGGATCTGTTGTTATGTCTCCCTTTTCAGTTCTGATTTTGTTAATTAGGATTTTGTCCCTGTGCCCTTTAGTGAGTCTAGCTAAGGGTTTATCTATCTTGTTGATTTTCTCAAAGAACCAACTCCTCGTTTGGTTAATTCTTTGAATAGTTCTTCTTGTTTCCACTTGGTTGATTTCACCCCTGAGTTTGATTATTTCCTGCCGTCTACTCCTCTTGGGTGAATTTGCTTCCTTTTTTCTAGGGCTTTTAGATGTGTTGTCAAGCTGCTAGTATGTGCTCTCTCCCATTTCTTCTTGGAGGCACTCAGAGCTATGAGTTTCCCTCTTAGAAATGCTTTCATTGTGTCCCATAGGTTTGGGTACGTTGTGGCTTCATTTTCATTAAACTCTAAAAAGTCTTTAATTTTTTTCTTTATTCCTTCCTTGACCAAGGTATCATTGAGAAGAGTGTTATTCAGTTTCCACGTGAATGTTGGCTTTCCATTATTTATGTTGTTATTGAAGATCAGTATTAGGCCATGGTGGTCTGATAGGATACAAGGGACAATTTCAATATTTTTGTATCTGTTGAGGCCTGTTTTGTGACCAATTATATGGTCAATTTTGGAAAAGGTCCGGTGAGGTGCTGAGAAGAAGGTATATCCTTTTGTTTTAGGATAAAATGTTCTGTAGATATCTGTCAGGTCCATTTGTTTCATAACTTCTGTTAGTTTCACTGTGTCCCTGTTTAGTTTCTGTTTCCACGATCTGTCCATTGAAGAAAGTGGTGTGTTGAAGTCTCCCACTATTATTGTGTGAGGTGCAATGTGTGCTTTGAGCTTTACTAAAGTGTCTTTAATGAATGTGGCTGCCCTTGCATTTGGTGCGTAGATATTCAGAATTGAGAGTTCCTCTTGGAGGATTTTACCTTTGATGAGTATGAAGTGTCCCTCCTTGTCTTTTTTGATAACTTTGGGTTGGAAGTCGATTTTATCCGATATTAAAATGGCTACTCCAGCTTGTTTCTTCAGTCCATTTGCTTGGAAAATTGTTTTCCAGCCTTTCACTCTGAGGTAGTGTCTGTCTTTTTCCCTGAGATGGGTTTCCTGTAAGCAGCAGAATGTTGGGTCCTGTTAGTGTAGCCAGTCTGTTAGTCTATGTCTTTTTATTGGGGAATTGAGTCCATTGATATTAAGAGATATTAAGGAAAAGTAATTGTTGCTTCCTTTTATTTTTGTTAGAGTTGGCATTCTGTTCTTGTGGCTGTCTTCTTTTTGGTTTGTTGAGGGATTACTTTCTTGCTTGTTCTAGGGCGTGATTTCCGTCCTTGTATTGTTTCTTTTCTGTTATTATCCTTTGAAGGGCTGGATTCGTGGAAAGATATTGTGTGAATTTGTTTTTGTAGTGGAATACTTTGGTTTCTCCATCTATGGTAATTGAGAGTTTGGCCGGGTATAGTAGCCTGGGCTGGCATTTGTGTTCTCTTAGTGTCTGTATAACATCTGTCCAGGCTCTTCTGGCTTTCATAGTCTCTGGTGAAAAGTCTGTTGTAATTCTGATAGACCTGCCTTTATATGTTACTTGACCTTTCTCCCTTACTGCTTTTAATATTCTATCTTTATTTAGTGCATTTGTTGTTCTGATTATTATGTGTCGGGAGGAATTTCTTTTCTGGTCCAGTCTATTTGGAGTTCTGTAGGCTTCTTGTATGATCATCAGCATCTCTTTCTTTATGTTTGGGAAGTTTTCTTCTATTATTTTGTTGAAGATATTAGGTGGCCCTTTAAGTTGAAAATCTTCATTCTCATCAATTCCTATTATCCGTAGGTTTGGTCTTCTCATTGTGTCCTGGATTACCTGGATGTTTTGAGTTAGGATCCTTTTGCATTTTGTATTTTCTTTGACTGTTGTGTCGATGTTCTCTATGGAATCTTCTGCACCTGAGATTCTCTCTTCCATTTCTTGTATTCTGTTGCTGATGCTCGCATCTATGGTTCCAGATCTCTTTCCTAGGGTTTCTATCTCCAGCGTTGCCTCACTTTGGGTTTTCTTTATTGTTTCTACTTCCCCTTTTAGTTCTAATATGGTTTTGTTCATTTCCATCACCTGTTTGGATGTGTTTTCCTGTTTTTCTTTAAGGACTTCTACCTGTTTGGTTGTGTTTTCCTGCTTTTCTTTAAGGGCCTGTAACTCTTTGGCAGTGCTCTCCTGTAATTCTTTAAGTGACTTATGAAAGTCCTTCTTGATGTCCTGTATCATCATCATGAGAAATGTTTTTAAATCTGGGTCTAGATTTTCGGTTGTGTTGGGGTGCCCAGGACTAGGTGGGGTGGGAGTGCTGCGTTCTGATGATGGTGAGTGGTCTTGATTTCTGTTAGTAGGATTCTTACATTTGCCTTTTGCCATCTGGTAATCTCTGAAGCTAGCTATTATAGTTGTCACTGTTAAGAGCTTGTTCTTCAGGTGACTCTGTTAGCCTCTATAAGCAGACCTGGAGGGTAGCACTCTCCTTAGTTTCAGTGGGCAGAGTATTCTCTGCAGGCAAGCTCTCTTCTTGCAGGGAAGGTACCCAGATATCTGGTGTTCGAACCAGACTCCTGGCAGAAGTTGTGTTCCACTCACTAGAGGTCTTAGGATCCCATGTGGAATCCTGTGTGGGCCCTTGCGGGTGTCAGGCGACTCCGCTGGCAAGGTAGCCCGGGGCTCGAGTGGAGCGGAAGGGGCTTGTGCCCCAGATCAGGCCCGGGTAGCCTGCTTCCCTATGTACCGCAGTCTCAGGTTCCTCGAGATTGGATTGGGGCAGGCGCTGTGTTCCACTCACCAGAGGTCTTAGGATCCCGTGGGGAGTGTTGTGTGGGCCCTTGCGGGTGTTGGGCAAGACTCTGCTGGCAAGGTAGCCCGGGGCTCGAGTTGCTACTTAACTTTTCAGTTAAGCAGCTTAGACGGGTTCCTTCACACTGCATGAGAGTAGATCATTAATGGTCTGAGCACTGGAGTATGCTCAGGACAACCATGTGCAACCAGTACAACCGTGAAACACAAGAATCCAGGACTGAGACTGTCTGAAGAAGCACATTTTACAATGAAATCTACTCTGTTGAAGAGGCATGAACATCAGGATGAAGCTGATCTGCTTTAGAGTATACAAAAAATAGTTTTCTGTACTAAAAATAAAAATAAATAAATAATGCATTCCTAAGATTTCCACATAACAGAATTCTCATGTGTTTACATATTAGTAGCCTATTTAATTTACTTAGTTAACTGGCAAGTATCCTGTGCAGACAGGCCACTGCTTATAGGACACACAATTTCACAGAGATTCTTCCTTTGAAAAGTCACAGGGTAGAAAACTGTAATAGAGTACAAGAGAGCTATGGGTTGAAGTCACTAATTGTATGGATAAAAGGAAATGAAAGTATCAAAGAAAGGAAGTAAAGCAAAATGGAACAAAGAACATAAATAATTTGTATAAGAAAAGCTGCAGAGTAGATTTCATTAAGACAGAACTGAATTGCTAGGGCTCTAAAATGACGAGCAGAGACAGGCTGAGGAGGAGCGGGGCATTCTTCCTAGTTACTGTTTACTTCCTACTCTCACATCTGTTAACTCTCTACAGAGAACCTGGGCAAATGTAATCCCCATTTCCTTGAGATGACAAATATGAATTGTAGCAGTCTAGTCAAACACTATAAAAACACCTAGGAGAAAAAAGCATCAGTTTGTCATAAAGAGATTTTACTTTTACCTACAAAATTTCACAGCAAAATGAATTCAGGATGAACTCTTGGCCACCACGAGAATATAATCCTCTTAAGCTTAAGTATACAAGTTGTAAATGTTTATTCTAATTTCTTAAACAGCTTTTCTGTTTATTTAAAGAAGCATAGTGCCTTTTATAAGTTCACTATATATATAGTAAGCAAACAGATTCACTGAACTCTAACAAAGCACAAGGAAACGGCATACTGACTGCTACAGGTAGCCTCATAAAAGGACTTAATTCAAAGTGCCCATGTGTGTGTGTGTGTGTGTGTGTGTGTGTGTGTGTGTGTGTGTTCCATGTACCCAGGCATGTGGATATAAGAGTGGAGACTTGAGGAGCACCTCAGGTATTCTTCTCCGTCTTTATCTTATTCCCTTGAAACAGAGTCTCTCATTCTATCTGAAGCTTCCCATTTGAGCAAGCATGGCAGAGCAGTGAGCTCCAAGATTCCCAACACACTCACACCCTAATGTCGGGATACAAGCACATATAGTCGTAAATGTCCAACTTTTTACGTGCATGTGGGATTTGATTCAAGTCTTCATGGTTTTACAGCAAGTTCTCCTACCCACTAAACCTGGACCCACAACATCACTTTAAGTAAAACTTATTCTATCTTCCATGAAGCTACAGTCTTTCCTTCACAATATGGACAACAAACCAACTTAGTAATTGGACCAATTATTTATATCACACTTATACTATCAAAGAAACTTTACCTAGTTTGCTATTTTTTAATACTTTTTATTAGGTATTTTCATCATTTACATTTCCAATGCTATCCCAAAAGTCCTCCATACCTTCCCACCCACTCCCCTACCCACCCACTCCCACTTTTGGGCCCTGGCGTTCCCCTGTACTGGGGCATATAAAGTTTACAAGTCCGATGGGCCTCTCCAGTGATGACCGACTAGGCCATCTTTTGATATATATGCAGCTAGAGTCAACAGTTACAGGTAATGGTTAGGTCATAATGTTGTTCTACCTGTAGGGTTGCAGATCCCTTTAGCTCCTTGGGTACTTTCTCTAGCTCCTCCATTGGGGGCCCTGTGATCCATCCAATACCTGACTGTGAGCATCCACTTCTGTGTTTGCTAGGCCCCGGCATACTCTCACAAGAGACAGATATATCTGGGTCATTATAGCAAAATCTTGCTAGTGTATGCAATGGTGTCAGCATTTGGAAGCTGATTATGAGATGGAACTCCGGAGATGGCAGGCTCTAGATGGTCCATCCTTTCGACACAGCTCCAATCTTTGTCTCTGTAACTCCTTCCATGGCTGTTT
Source organism: Mus musculus (assembly GCF_000001635.26). Classification (NCBI taxonomy): domain Eukaryota; kingdom Metazoa; phylum Chordata; class Mammalia; order Rodentia; family Muridae; genus Mus; species Mus musculus. The sequence continues at coordinate 59,597,898 of NC_000078.6, read as the reverse complement.
TGTTCCCAATTCTAAGAAGGGGCAAAGTGTCCACACATTGGTCTTCATGCTTCTTGAGTTTCATGAGTATAGCAAATTGTATCTTATATCTTGGGTACCCTAAGTTTCTGGGCTAATATCTACTTATCAGTGAGTACATATTGTGTGAGTTCTTTTGTGATTGTGTTACCTCACTCAGGATGATGCCCTCCAGGGCCATCCATTTGCCTAGGAATTTCATAAATTCATTCTTTTTAATAGCTGAGTAGTACTCCATTGTGTAAATGTACCACATTTTTTGTATCCATTCCTCTGTTGAGGGGCATCTGGGTTCTTTCCAGCTTCTGGCTATTATAAATAAGGCTGCTATGAACATAGTGGAGCATGTGTCCTTCTTAACGGTTGGGACAACTTCTGGATATATGCCCAGGAGAGGTATTGCAGGAGCCTCCGGTAGTACTATATCCAGTTTTCTGAGGAACCGCCAGACTGATTTCCAGAGTGGTTGTACAAGCTTGCAATCCCACCAACAATGGAGGAATGTTCCTCTTTCCCCACATCCTCTCCAGCATCTGCTGTCACCTGAATTTTTGATCTTAGCCATTCTGACTGGTGTGAGGTGGAATCTCAGGGTTGTTTTGATTTGCATTTCCCTGATGATTAAGGATGTTGAACATTTTTTTCAGGTGTTTCTCTGCCATTCGGTATTCCTCAGGTGAGAATTCTTTGTTCAGCTCTGAGCCCCATTTTTTAATGGGGTTATTTGATTTTCTTGAGTCCACCTTCTTGAGTTCTTTATATATGTGGATATTAGTCCCCTATCTGATTTAGGATAGGTAAAGATACTTTCCCAATCTGTTGGTGGTCTTTTTGTCTTATTGACGGTGTCTTTTGCTTTGCAGAAACTTTGTAACATTAAGAGGTCCCATTTATAGATTCTCGATCTTATACCACAAGCCATTGCTGATCTATTAAGAAATTTTTCCCCTGTACCCATATCTTCGAGGTTTTCCCTAATTTCTCCTCTATAGGTTTCAGTGTCTCTGGTTTTATGTGGAGTTCCTTAATCCACATAGATTTGACCTTAGTACACAGAGATAGGAATGGATCAATTCCCAATCTTCTACATGATAAATGCCAGTTGTGCCATTTGTTGAAAATGCTGTCTTTTTTCCACTGGATGGTTTTTGCTCCCTTGTCAAAGATCAAGTGACCATAGGTGTGTGGGTTCATTTCTGGGTTCTCAATTCTATTCCATTGGTCTACTTGTCTGTCGATATACCAGTACTATGTAGTTTTTAATCACAATTGCTCTGTAGTAAAGCTTTAGGTCAGGCATGGTGATTCCACCACAGGTTCTTTTATCCTTGAGAAGAGTTTTTGCTATCCTCGGTTTTTTGTTATTCCAGATGAATCTGCCGATTGCCCTTTCTAATTCGTTGAAGAATTGAGTTGGAAGTTTGATGGGGATTGCATTGAATCTGTAGATTGCTTTTGGCAAGAGAGCCATTCTTACTATATTGATTCTGCCAATCCATGAGCATGGGAGATCGTTCCATCTTCTGAGATCTTCTTTAATTTCTTTCTTCAGAGACTTGAAGTTCTTATCATACAGATTTTTCACTTCCTTAGTTAGAGTCACACCAAGATATTTTATATTGTTTGTGATTATTGAGAAGGGTGTTGTTTCCCTAATTTCTTCCTCAGCCTGTTTATCCTTTGTGTACAGAAAGGCCATTGACTTGTTTGAGTTAATTTTATATCCAGCTACTTCACTGAAGCTGTTTATCAGGCTTAGGAGTTCTCTAGTGGAATTTTTAGGGTCACTTATATATACTATCATATCATCTGCAAAAAGTGATATTTTGACTTCATCTTTTCCAATTTGTATCCCCTTGATCTCCTTTTGTTGTCAAATTGCTCTGGCTAGGAATTCAAGTACTATGTTGAATAGGTAGGGAGAAAGTGGACACTCTTGTCTAGTCCCTGATTTTAGTGGGATTGCTTCCAGCTTCTCACCATTTACTTTGATGTTGGCTACTGGTTTGCTATAGATTGCTTTTATCATGTTTAGGTATGGGCCTTGAATTCCTGATCTTTCCAAGACTTTTATCATGAATGGGTGTTGGATTTTGTCAAATGCTTTCTATACATCTAATGAGATGATCATGTGGTTTTTGTCTTTGAGTTTGTTTATATACTGGATTACGTTGATGGATTTCCGTATATTGAACCATCCCTGCATCCCTGGGATGAAACCTTCTTGGTCAGGATGGACGATTGTTTTGATGTGTTCTTGGATTCGGTTAGCAAGAAATTTATTGAGGATTTTTGCATCGATATTCATAAGGAATATTGGTCTGAAGTTCTCTATCTTTGTTGGGTCTTTTTGTGGTTTAGGTATCAGAGTAATTGTGGCTTCATAGAATGAGTTGGATAGAGTACCTTCGGTTTCAAATTTGTGGAATAGTTTGTGAAGAAATGGGATTAGATCTTCTTTGAAGGTCTGATAGAACTCTGCACCAAACCCATCTGGTCCTGGGCTTTTTTTTGGTTGGGAGACTATTAATGACTGCTTCTATTCCTTTATGGGATATAGGACTGTTTAGATCATTAACCTGATCATGATTTAACTTTGGTACCTGGTATCAGTCTAGAAACTTGTCCATTTCATCCAGGTTCTCCAGTTTTGTTGAGTATAGCCTTTTGTAGAAGGATCTGATGGTGTTTTGGATTTCTTCAGGATCGTTTGTTATGTCTCCCTTTTCATTTTTGATTTTGTTAATTAGAATGCTTTCCCTGTGCCCTCTAGTGTGTCTGGCTAAGGGTTTGTCTATCTTGTTGATTTTCTCAAAGAACCAGCTCCTCGTTTGGTTGATTCTTTGAATAGTTCTTCTTGTTTCCACTTGGTTGATTTCGCCCTTGAGTTTGATTATTTCCTGCTGTCTACTCCTCTTGGGTGAATTTGCTTCCTTTTGTTCTAGAGCTTTTAGGTGTGTTGTCAAGCTGCTAATGTGTGCTCTCTCTAGTGTTATTATCCTTTGAAAGGCTGGATATAGAAAGATAATGTGTGAATTTGGTTCTGTTGTGGAATACTTTTTTTCTCCATCTAAGGTTATTGAGAGTTTGGCTGGGTATAGTATCCTGGGTTGGCATTTGTGTTCTCTTAGTGTCTCTATAACATCTGTCCAAGCTCTTCTTGCTTTCATAGTTTCTGGTGAAAAATCTCATGTAATTCTGATAGGCTTGCCTTTATATGTTACTTGACCCTTTTCCCTTACTGCTTTTAGTATTCTATCTTTATTTAGTGCATTTGTTGTTCTGATTATTATGTGTCTGGAGGAATTTCTTTTCTGGTCCAGTCTATTTGGAGTTCTGTAGGCTTCTTGTATGTTCATGGGCATCTCTTTCTTTAGGTTTGGGAAGTTTTCTTCTATAATTTTGTTGAAGATATTTGCCAGTCCTTTGAGTTGAAAATCTTCTTTCTCATGTACTCCTATTATCCGTAGGTTTGGTATTCTCAGTGTGTCCTGGATTTCCTGGATTTTTTGAGTTAGGATCTTTTTGCATTTTGTATTTTCTTTGATTATTGTGCCAATGGAATCTTCTGCACCTGAGATTCTCTCTTCCATCTCTTGTATTCTGTTGCTGATGCTCGCATCTATGTTTCCAGATTTCTTTCCTATGGTTTCTATCTCCAACGTTGCCTCACTTTGGGTTTTCTTTATTGTGTCTACTCTCCATTTTAGGTCTTGGATGTTTTTATTCAATTCCATCACCTGTTTGGTCGTGTTTTCATGCAATTCTTTAAGGGGTTTTTGTACTTCCTCTTTAATGTCTTCTACCTGTTTAGCAGTGTTCTCCTGTATTTCTTTGAGTGAGTTATGAAGGTCCTTCTTGATGTCCTCTACCATCATCATGAGATATACTTTTAGATCCAGGTATAGCTTTTCGGGTGTGTTGGGGTGCCCTGGACTGGGCGAGGTGGGAGTGCTGGGTTCTGGTGATGGTGAGTGATCTTGGTTTCTGTTAGTAAGATTCTTACATTTACCTTTTACCATCTGGTAATCTCTGGAGTTAGTTGATTTAGTTGTCTCTGGTTAGAGCTTGTTCGTCAGGTGATTCTGTTAGCCTCTATCAGCAGACCTGGCAGACTAGCTCTCTCCTCTGAGTGTCAGTTGTCAGAGCACTCTCTGCAGGCAAGCTCTCCTCTTACAGGGGAGGTGCACAGATATCTGGCGTTAGGACCTCCCTCCTCGCTGAAGACAAATGCCCAAACAGGACCTGTCCTGAAATTGAGTTGCTTTGGCCTGTCCCAGAAGCTGTTAGCTTCTGTATTCTACACTCTCACCTGTGCAAAATACTCTCGGAGGAGTCCTGGAACCAAGATGTCTGCAGCAGATGCTCAGGCCAAGAGCTTCCAGGCCGGGCAGACCCCTATACTCTGGCCGGGAAAGTGGCCAGATGTCTGGGGCCCGAAAAGGTGGCTGCCTTGGGAGCTCTGTGGCTCCCACCTGTCCCAGAAGCTGTTAGCTTCTGTATTCCGCACTCTCACCTGTGCAGAATACTCTCGGCCGGGTTCCAGAACCAAGATGTCTGCCGCAGATGCTCAGGCAAAGCACCTAGTTTGCTATTTTAATCCTCTGAATTATGCTGTACCTCTTTATAGGCTTCTAAAGTCACTTGAAAGCTTCTCAATGGTCAGTGTTGATATAAGCTGACATTGAAATGGCTTTGACTATGTAGTTCATTATCTTCTCTTCTAGCTACACAGTACTGTTACAGTGAGGTAGGGTGTGGTAGTTTGACTCAGAGTACTCACAGGTTCAGATGTTTGAACACTTGGTCCCCAGTTGGTGATACAGTTTGGGTAGGTTGATCAGATGTAGAGAAAGTATGTCACTGAAGGAACACCTTTGAGGTTTCAAAAGCCTCTAGCTATTCCCAGTGCTTCTCTGTTCCCTGCTTGCAGCTTTAAGACGTGAGCTCTCAGCTTGCTGATCCAGTCACCAAGCCTGCCTGCTGTCATGCTTCCCTGCTGTGAGATTGATAGACTCTTATCCTTCTGGAAACATAAGCTCAAATAAACCCTTTCTTCTATAAGTTGGTTTGGTCACGGTGTTTCATCACATCAACAAAAAAGTAACTAAGACAGGGAGTTAAGCTATGCATTACAATACCAAAGGAAGATCTACTAGTTTGTTTACAGACCCTGAAATAAAATTTAATCTACTGGGCATTTCCATAAAATTCACCAAATATGAATGCTATTTGGAATTGTAGGCATGTCTTTTTCCAACAGAGTATATCAGCCAATGAGTAGAAAGCACATCTGTGAAAAGCAATACTACATATAATGATTAAGTCCTCCAATGATCCCAGCTAAGGAGGGCCAATCAGTGCCATCCCTTTCCTGAGTTCTGAACACCTTTAAAATTAAGACAACTGTGTGACACACATTGTCCTAGTCACAGATAAAGCCTGAGGTGAAAGATACAGCTTCCTATGAGACCCAAGTATGTTTGGAAACCCCTGTTCCTCCATTCAGACCTCCAGAGAGACAACCCACAGAAAGCTTGAATCCACAGAGAAAACCCTTTATTCTTTTTAATCTCCTCTGGCCCAGAATGAAAAAGAAGAAGAGAAGAAATCTTTCCAAACACCTTTTCATGTAGAACTACCTATAGGCTGTTTAGCTTTTAACAACTGGTAAATACACATAAGTGTCGCTATCTGCTAGACAGAGCTCAGCCAACTTTGAGAAATGGAGCAGAAAAACAGGCATGTTCTGGGGGCTGGGGATTTTCACCGCAGAGAATCCGGAAAAGTGAAGAGGGACCTCATATCCCAGTTCACATGGATATAAGCACAGTGGAGTCAGCTGTTAAAAGCAGACTCCAGAGTCCCTAGCGCCATGTTGGAATTCGTGGGCACATTTATAAGATAAGGACAAAGGAGATCTCTTGTAGGCTGACAAATTTGGTGTGGAAGGTTTTGTGGATGGGATGATGTCCTCCTCCTTCCACTGGAAGTCCCACTGGGCTACAGGAAGTGGCCACTTTAGTCTCCATGTCCCCTGCTGGTAGGAATCTCATCTAGGGCCACCCTCATAGGCTCCCCTGGAGACTCACCCTTCCCAGGCCTCCAGCTAGTTCCAGAGATGCCCCCACCGATTTCCATTCTCACTCCCACCCCTCCCACCTGCCTCCTCCCTTCTCACATCTGATCCTCAAACCTCATCCTCATACCTATTCCTTTTTACTCCCCCTCCAATCCAGCTCTCTCTCTCTCTCTCTCTCTCTCTCTCTCTCTCTCTCTCTCTCTCTCAATGCCTCTCCATTCACCTCTGATGACTATTTTGTTTCCCCTTCTGTGTGAGATTCACACATCCTTCCATGAGCCCTCCTCCCAGTTTCTTTAGGTCTGTGGATTGTAGCATGGTTATCCTTCACTTTATGGCTAATATCTACTTACAAGTGAGTGCATACCATGCATGTCCTTTTGGGTCTGTGTTACTTGACTCTGGATATTTTCTAGTTCCATTCTCATTTGTCTGAAAATTTTATGATGTCTTTGTTTCTAATAGATGATATTCTACTATGTAGATGAACATTTTCTTTATCTATTCTTCAGGTGAGGGACATCTAGATTGTTGCCAGTTTCTGGCTATTACAAATAAAGCTGCTGCAAACATAGTTAAGTACGTATCCCTGTGGTATAGTGGGCAGCTTTTATGTATATGCCCAGAAGTGGTATAGCTGAGTCCTGAGGTAGAACTATTCCCAATTTTCTGAAATAGGCATAAAGATGGAACAGAGATTGAGGGAATGCCCAAACAATAACTGTCCCAACTTGAGACCCATCTCATGTGAGAAAGCCAACCCCTTGACACCATTTATGATATTCAGCTATGTTTCCAGATAGAAACCTAGCATAACTGTCTCCTGAGAGACATCTGCTTTGGATGGAAACCAAAGCAGAGACCCACAGCCAAACATCAGGTGGAGTTCAGGAGTCTTGTGGGAGAGTAGGGAAGAGAAGTAAGCAAGCAAGAGGGGTTAAGGACACCACAAAAAGACCTGCAGAGTCTGAACCACCAACTACAAAACATGAAGGGGCTGGAACTAAACCATTTTAGCAAATGTGCACCTTGATCTTCATTTGGGTCCCCTAACAATTGGAATGAAGCTGTCTTGAACTCTGTTGCCTGCCATTGGATCCCCTTCCTCTACCTAGACTTCTTGGTTGGACCACAGTGAAAGATGTGTTTAGTCCTGCTAAGACTAGATATCCCAGGGTGGGGAGGTACCCAGGGAGAGCTTTCCCTGAGGAGAAGGGGAAAGAGTAATGGAGGGAGGAAGTTTTAAAGGCATAATTGGGAGAACAGGAGGAAGAAAGGTTGCAATTGGGATGTTAAGTGAATTTAAAAATTATTTTTTAAAAAAAGGAGATCTCATCCTGCCACTGGCCCCTAAGAAACAAGCAAAAAACAACTCTATCCCAGCATGTTTTCCCCTTCTTATTACACAAAATGGGACAGCTTATAGAATTGCTGGCTACTCAGAGGAATGACCTGGGAAGTCAGCCCATTTCAGGTGTAAGACACTAAGCCTGGGTATATGCCACCACCATCACCCACCACTAGATGATGGCTCATCTAGATGATGGCTCATTGGTCAGTCTACTCTAAGTGAGCTCATGGGCTTGTGATTTCTGAAGTCCACACACCATATCACAAATCCCTCATTAAGGAGAATATAAGAGAGAGTTATCGAATCCTCCTATCACAATTTCTAGATATCCAGAAATAGAAGCGAGCTTATTTGAGCATTTCAAACATACTTTATAGAATAGAATTTAATAAGAAGTACAAAAAGAAAGAAAATTCCCTCTTCACAATAGAAACCAATTTGATACTTTTTATAATGAGTTGTCCTACACATAAGAAGACGCTTAACAGCCAGAAATTAGTAGATTCAAATTGGCTCTAATTGAATCAGCTTACAATTTACTGGGAGAAAATGAGATGATAAGAGAGGAAAGGAAAGCAGACTAAAGATAGAAAGATCTTGATCCTTTCAGTCAGGAGTAGTCATTCAATAACGGGTAAAATCGGTATCTATTCACTTAAATACACTTCTAACATGTGGCCTAATAAAGACATGTTCCAAAAACAATATATATAATGCTGGAAGAGAAATCCTTATTAATTACTGTTGAAAGTTCATTGACTAACAATGAGTTCTCATTATTGCTTCCTGACAGAAATATATTTTAATAGTATAATATCTCCTTCAATTAATTAATTCTCCAATCACTCATCACAGTGTAGCAGCTGCCAAAGCAGGCTCACAGTTTAGTGAAATGAAGGGTTCTTTATGTGCTTTCACACAGCAGAGAGCTTCTTAGACTCTGTTACACAATCATGTGATACAACTCATATACCCATTTAATTACATCTATTCAGTATGAAACCAGAAAACTACAGCGCAAGGTGGCCCAGAAGTTCCGTTTCCTCAGAATCAAATGCAACTTCTACTAGCACTCTATAACTGGATCTTGTTGGTTTAATATCTATTGTTTCCATTCTCTTGTTCCTCACACTTCCGTTGCCATCCTTTCCCTGATTTTCCCCCCTCTTGTCCATTTTTATATCAGGCATGATTCCAGAAGGTGCCACTTATGTACTGGGGTGAATTAATAACCACTCCTCCTTGTGACTACAGAGCACTGCTCTGCAGAAAGAGCAGCAGGAACAGAACACAAGTGTGTGTGCCTGGGATCCATGTTGGTTCATCAATTAAAACATCCGCATTGTATTTAAACCTCAGTAAAGTGTCCAGAATTACTGGGTTTTATATAGCATGTTGGGCATGTTTAGACTTATAATGAAACTTGAAATTGTCAGATCTTTTTTTAAAAGATTGGTAAGGTTTTAGATGAATTATTATTTAAATGTATTAAAAAAGGGTTTTATCCCATAATCAGCCTCTAAACGCTGACACCATTACATACACTAGCAAGATTTTGCTGAAAGGAACCAGATAGAGCTGTCTCTTGTGAGACTATGCCGGGGCCTAGCAAACACAGAAGTGGATGCTCACAGTCAGCTATTGGATGGATCACAGGGCCCCCAATGGAGGAGCTGGAGGAAGTACCCAAGGAGCTGGGGGGATCTGCAACCCTATAGGTGGAACAACAACATGAACTAACAAGTACCCCCCCACACACACACACACACACACACACCCAGAGCTCATGTCTCTAGCTGCATATGTATCAGAAGATGGCCTGGTCGACCATCGTGCAGACCTTATATGCCTCAATACAGGGGAACGCTAGGGCCAAGAGATGGGAGTGGGTGGGTGGGTGGGGGAGTGGGTGTAGGAGGGTGTGGGGGACTTGTGGGATAGCATAGGAAATGTAAATGAAATAAATACCTAATAATAAAAAAATTAATAAATTAAAAAAAAACAAAAAGCAAAAAACCAAACAAACAAACAAAATGGCAGCCCTAGATGTAAGCTGGAACTCTTGAACAATCTCATTAAAGCACACTGCACCCTTAGAACGTAACTACCTTGTACTCTTGCTTTTGAATAAAATGCTTTGCTGCTTTGCAAAAACAAAAAAAAGTTTTTGGTTTTAAGCTAACCACTGGTTTGTGATCTATCTATCACTGTCTGTTTTAAAAGCTCTTGAAACAACTTATACAAAAAGTGTCTGGTAATTATATAAAGAGGCAAACATCAAACTTACTTATTTGCTCTTTAAGAATGCTTGCCTTTCTGCATGTGTGAAGAGCTACTTAGACACCATATACAGTATTTAAGAAACAAAATTAAGTTTTTAAGCCCAGTACAGTATTCCAGACCTATAACCCCAGAACTCAAGAGGCTAAGTGAGGAGGCTTGCTTTGAATCTGAGGTCAGCTTGGGATACATAATGAGTTGGAAGGCCACTAAGGCTATATAGGAAGACCTTGCCTTTAGGTGTACAGGGGGGGGGGGGTTAGAATGCCTCTTTGTAGTTTTAAAAAATCTTCATTTTTCTATGAAACCCATTGAAAGGCATAGTTTTCCTTGAGTAATTCTCTCTGCAGATCTCAGGGTTTCCCCAAGCTCCAGCTTCCTCACCCTGTGTATCAGAATTTTATGTCATTGGCAATTCCCAGGCGTTGCATGCTAGCAGTTGATTCAGAAGCATAAAAGACATTCTTCTTCGATGAACATTAAAACCCATAGTTTAAAAACAGCCATTGTTCATATACCCGTGACCAGCATGAACCATTATCCTCGTACATGCTCTGCACCTAATGAGATTTCTGGAAGTGCTGGGGATGTGGCCAAAGTCTTGAATCATTAGTGAAGTGTCTCTCCTTTCAGTCTTGACATCTGCATTCATTCGGTTTAGAAACTGAGTGGGTATGAAGTCTATAGCTTTATGAGTATAATTTATAGGCCTCATTTCAGGACTGGCCATTAGTATTAAAGATGCTATTCAAAGCTTGCTCACATAATAAGTACTGTATAGTCAGTCATCTGTGTCCTGAGATTTAACTCAATTAAAAAATTTCATATGACTTCTAACCTTAAATGTGTCAATCATAACCAAGGATACATAGAGTCAGCTGCCTATGCAATTTTTATAGTTGCATTTTGGGGTAGAGGGCTTCAACTTTTGACAAACTAATTGTATTCAGTGAAATCCAAATGTAAACTGATTTTGATCTTCAGTAACCACCATTTTAAATCCACCCCCATCTACTCACCATCTACTGTGTGATGAGCCAAAGTCTATAATGGATTGGTAGAATTTTGATCTGTTAAGTTTTCCAGTCCTACTCAAACTAAAATTTTCAGTCTCATATCCACTGAACCCTCTTAACTGAGGCAAACGTATGTTTCTCTCTCCTGACTCCATGATTTCATTCTTGCATTTCCTTTGGTGGAGCCAAAAGTAGGGACTAGAGAAGAGAAATGTGTATAAAACATGGTTGTGTATCTGTATAGTTCCTCTTTCCTCAGAAAAAGGTAATCTGCACCAGTGCCATTGAATGGTTTCTTTCTAGAGACCAGCCCAGAGGACTCCTACTTGAGCATCTACCTGGGCATAGGCTTCTCAAACAGAACACTCAGGCTCAGGGTTTGTTGCAAATGCAAATGTCATGGGGTTAAACAAGAACACCAATCTCTCCCCTACTGGTCACCCAACTTTAAATCCCCTCTCTTGGTTCCTGAAAAGCCAGAGTTATCTAAAGAAACAGAACTGATAAATTGTGTGTATGTACAGATTGTGTGTGTGTGTGTGTGTGTGTGTGTGTGTGTGTGTGTGTGTGTGTGCGTGCCTGTGTGCATGAGCACACGTGTGCTGAAGCCTATTAGAATTTACTAGATTGGCTTGCATGGTTTGGTCCTAATAGTTCAAACATGGCCACCTCACACTAGAGAGGCTTAGAGCCAGGTAACTGGATGAATCAGCAGTTCCAATATACTGCTGAAAACCTGGAGGGTCCTTAGAAGCTGCTGGTTTAGAAGCCTCTACCTTGGAATCCTGAAGAGGAGGGTTCTGGTATCACCTAAGGAATAGGTGATCCAGCAACAGAAGAGATGAATTTACCAGTGAGAATGAAAGCAAGCAGACAAAACGCAAAGTGCCCTACTTCCATGTTCTTTTATCTGGGATGCCACTAGAAAGTGCCACTCACAGTCAGGGTGTGCCTTCCTGCTTCAAATAATCTAATTCAAAATTCCCTCCTAGATGTGATCAAAATGACAAGAGTGCCTAGATGTGATCAAAATGACAAGATTACCCATCATACTTAGTTTCTTAAACTTTGGGTTACAACTCTCTATAAAATCATGTAACAATGTGGAAAGTCGCAAAAATAACATCAGTGAAATATCTCTGAATATACAAGGACCAAAAAATAATTCAAAATCAATCCATTAGGAACCCAGGGTGTTTCTGGAAGCATTTCCCATTTTGGGTTTTAATATCTCCCTGCAACATCAATTTTGACACTCATGACACATCCCTACACAACGCCAGTGAATGCTGCTTGAAGTATCTGATGTCAGTTTTGAAATTTTTGCATAGTACAAATTGTGTTTTTTTTTTTAACACACACACAGAATTTTGTAATTCTGTTGTATAAACATAGTGTTTTCATTACAAAAAGCAAAAACTTGTATTTTCCACTGCCATTCCTTGGCATTTAGGTTTCAAGTTAGCGTCTTTGTGTTGTGTTGCATTAGAATGTTTATTTTTAAAATGTTATTTTGTGTTATTGCCAGTTTAAGTTTTATAATTAAGCAGTTGTTCTGTAAATTTTTGCTTAGGACTGGGATAGGATTCCCAACAAATTTTTAAAAAGGTTCTAACTATACCTCTCCCATTTTGTACTATATATTTATTTATATGAAGCAGATACTCAGCTCTGATTATTATAAAATCAAAACTCTGATCAATTCTGAAAAAAATATCAATATGTGCTCTGCATGCTGCAGTATCAAATATCAAGCTAATATTTAATTCTTTATGTAAAAATGAAAACATCAATCTTATTAGTGGCATAAGTTTTCTTTCATCTTTTATAAATGGCAAAAGGATAAGCATGCTTAATTTTTTCTAAATTATATCCTTTTATAACTTATCAGTAAAGGTTCATTTTCTATACAGACACAAAATTGTGTAAAAAAATTCTCAAATAAAAATGGGTGCTTACTGGAGAAAGTTTTAGAAGCCCTTCCTACCCTGTCCTGCCTTACCCACCCTACCCAGCCCTCTCCCACCCTGCTCTTCCCATCAGTTCCCTGCCCTATCCTGCCCTGTCCGTCTCTATCCTCAGCAATAGGTGCAGGAGTTCCTGGCCTGCTCAGTCCTCCACCTTAAGCTGTTCCGTTTGCTTACAGGTATAAAGTAGAAACTTAAAGGTCCTTTGGACAGTCTGTTGCATGGTGTTTTGCTCGGGCAAACACATGAAAGAATGCTTCGCTGAAGTAGTCATAGGAAAAAGGATATTCTGCTAAAGGGAACATATGAGAGAACAGGTGATGAAGGACTCTTTGCTAACATCATGCATGTAATGGTCCACCTTACATTGTGTAGTTGACCTTCATTTATCGGGACTCCACAGAGAGAAAGGCACCAAAAAATTTCTGGTGGTGTGCTGTGACTTTTTGCTGCTTTCGAGGACTCAGGCTGATTGGCAGAGAGATGTCAGCTGAGACAGATTCACATAGAGTTTTGCTAAATCAGACACACCCTAAGGCAAGATGGGTGGAGGACACATGATATTAGGAGGATATAAAAAGGACTCGATGGACAGTGAGTTAGGCTTGCTTATAGAGCTAGCTGTGCAACGCTTGTTAGTCTCACATCTTCACTGATCCTTTTTTTTTGTTGAGAGGTACAATGGAAAACTTCTCCTGGCATTCCGGTTGGGCCTGGTCCCTCCTATTGACTTGTGCAGAGGCTGAGGCCTGGATGTTCCTGCTAGGCAGTGCCACCACTGCTGATTCAAGTTTGCTATGACAACTCTACCAAACTGGACTGCTGAAGTGTTTGGGAGTGGATCAAGCTGCCACTGCTAACCTGTGAACCGAACTGCCAATTTTCAGACAACACAGAAGGGATTTGCTCCAAAGAACCATTTCTAAACAGGTCTACCTCCCCCATATCTTTTCCTTTTCTACTACCTCTGGTGGGTGGTGGGCTAGAAGGGAGGTTAAAGCATTTAGGAACCATCATTAAAAATGAGCTTTGAAAAAAATTAAAGCTACACACGTGTGCTCATGGAACAGATCAACCCAGCTTTGTGGGAATAAAAGTCTAAGCCAGGCTTACAATATTAATGCCAATCTCTTCCAGGCACCGACTCTTCCTGTGAGGTATTCTGTTCAAACCTATTTTTCTCGACATGTGCTTGGATGGCTCTTAGAAGGGACAGGCCACCAAAACTCCTCAATTCTGAAGTCAAGAATTCAGACCCATAACTGATATCTTTGCATCTTTCCTTAAACCCATGACCTTTGGCTTACATCTGTAGGTTTTAGTGGGAGTGGCTGGCAAGTTCTACTGTCTCTTTTCATTTTATCTATTATGTTTTAGAAGTGATTTTGTACTTTATATTTTTGACTATCTATACAAATAAGATAAATGAAATCACAAGGCTAGTTGATGATTCTCTAGAATGTGGCATTTCTAATATGTTTCTATTTTGAAGTTTTAGCAAAAATCCCAATGCTTCATTCAGCAGCATTCTGAATATACATTGTTAACTAGAGTTGGAAAATGAGAATTGTTTTAGCCTAGAGAATCCCAGAATTAATATTTTCCCTTATAGCAAATGAAAGATTTAAAGCATAATTTTATCCTTGCTATGGAAAAGACATTTCTTAAGGCAATTGAGGGTTGTACCTCCATCTTTCCAACTTTGTTCAAGACTTGTGAAAACAAAAAGGAATAACTATGACTGTACAACCATCCTCCTCCATGTAGGGACAGAGTTAAAATAAAGAATAAAAGCTCTTCCTTGAGAAAGCTTGGTAACTGACACCCTGTGATGGTTTGTATATGCTTGGCCCAGGGAGTGGTACTATTAGGAGGTATGGCCTTGTTGGACTAAGTGTATCACTGTGGGTGTGGGCTTAAGACATCACCCTAGCTGCCTAGAAGTCAGGCTTCCACTAGCAGCCTTCAGTTGAACTCTCAACTCCACCTGCATCATGCCTGCCCAGATGATGCCATGCTCTTGCCTTGAGGATAATGGACTGAACCTTTGAACCTGTAAGCCAGCCCCAATTAAATGTTGTCCTTATAAAAGTTGCCTTGGTCATGGTGTCTGTTCACAGCAGTAAAACCCTAAGACACACCCTTTACCCCTCTTTTATTTATGTGTTTAATACAATTACTTTAAGCCTTTACTCAGTCTCTTAGGTTGAGGTATAAGTTGCTTTTAGTCCTTGTTTCTGTGTACTGGATCTATATTGGGGTTGTTTGGCTCTGGCACTTCTGTAGCCCCCCTTCTACCTTGTTCTGCTCATCTCATTGTTGATCCCTCATACTAAGTGATTCATGTTTCAGGAATTTCTCTGTGGAATTAGTCAGCAGCAGTGTGCATGCTCGGAGTGGTTTCTCCCTGACTACACTTGGTATAAAAATTCCTGCTCTCTTCTGCCCTTGACTCATGTGCACAGATGTTTGGTTGAGGTCCCATATCACTCTTTCCAGGTTGCACCCTCTCATGTTTCTTTCATTACAGTTGTGTTAGTGTGGAAAGTCTCCCTTGACCATGGGCTTGCTCTAACATTGTGTGAAAATTGTTCTGATTTCCCTTTTACTCAATCTGAGACAATAGCTTTCAGGAACTTTACACACTCTCATGCTGCCTGAGGTGTTGGGACTGAAAGAAGAGGTGTCTTGACCAGGATAGGACACAGTCCTCATTGGAGGACTGAGCAGTGGTCCCTCTGATATCCAGGGGCTACTGGTTTGCATTTCCAAGACTTTGGTTTCTTACCTACCTAAGCCCATCTGTGGCCGATGGAAAATGTGAAGCAATCTGTACCTCTCACTGATAACATGATTCTGTGGAGTTTTTACTCTTCATTTTTTTAACTTCCCATAGTAAGATTCTAGAGTTTAATATTTTGGATAGGCCTCTCTGGTATAAAACCTTTTTCCTGAAGCCCCAATTCTGGGCTATCTTCTCTCATCATAGTCATGGAATTCTGACATCTATTAAGATACATCCTCAGCTCAGATCTGTGAATCAATTCTCCAGAGAAAGGAAGTTCAAAAATACTCAAGAATATCTGAAATATCCATACTGTGACTAGATGGTTTGTGTGTTAGCTAACTTAGTTAAGAAAACAGGAGTTTAAGGGAATTTATAACTTGTCACAGCTAGGTAGAAGCAGTATTTAGTCAGGTAATCAACCTCAAGACTTTGGTCACTCTATTGTGACATCTGTAGTCCAATCTCCTACCCTGGTCACTTATGATTGTCAATGAACCAACTGTCTCAGAAGCACTTCCCAGGCAATGCCAGACTCTTCCCAATGCTGAGGGTATTCTGTATTGATACCCAATAGCTGGTTCTTCTACTTTGCAACTGTCAAACTCCTTCCTATAAAGATTTCTCTTTTTTTTTTCCTGTTGGTTTTTTTTTCTTTTCTTTTCAAGAGTTTCTCTATGTAGCTCTGGCTGTCCTGGAACTCACTCTGTAGACGAGGCTGGCCTCAAACTCAGAGACCTGCCTATCTGCCTCTGTTTCCTGAGTGCTAAGATTAAAGGCATGCACAATCACAGCCAATTATGAGTTCTAATTTCTAATTAGATTTCTAAGCCCTCTGTGCTCTCCTTACCCCAGGTGTATCTCTATGTCCTCTTATTCATCCCTATGGTCTATTCTTTAATTGGCTTTCCCACCAGGATATGAGCCTGGAGCTTTGCTGTGATTTCATAGATTCTTAGCCAATGCCCAGACACTAATACCACAGCCCTGATCACCAAATACTTTTAATGAAATCAATCCCAATCCAATGGCCACTTTGGTTCCTGAGATTTGGCTGCCAAGGATTCCCCTTCCTCTCCTGTCTCCATCATCTATGCTTTGTCTGTCACTCTAGGATGTAACTATACCCTTCCTTCAAAATTCTCACATTATTTTCCCAGGAATCTTCCCAAATTGTGTGGGAAGGTCAGTTTCCAGGTTTCTAATCTTTAGTACCTGTTATCTACTCCAGTGAACTGTTCTTTGATGAGGGCATCCCAGAGCACAACACAAAACCAAAAGTATATGCAAAAAGATGAAAATTAGTGTATGTTTTTATATGCCTGTGATAAAGGGCCATAT
Source organism: Mus musculus (assembly GCF_000001635.26). Taxonomy (NCBI): domain Eukaryota; kingdom Metazoa; phylum Chordata; class Mammalia; order Rodentia; family Muridae; genus Mus; species Mus musculus. Next base: position 59,581,058 of record NC_000078.6, on the reverse strand, counting down.
TCCCTCTCACTAGGGTTGGGGCAGTCGCAGCCACATAACACACAGACTGTCAGTATTACTGGACTGACACTGTCTGCTGGAACTATAAATCTCCTATTTCCCACTATTCTGTAGTTTTCTGAATATAAAACTGGCATTGTGCTCTCCTATATGAAGCAGTAGCATGCACACTGCCTGCTATACATAGTACTGCAATTTCTGCAAGCTATTTAAAAGCCGGAGGAGTAGTTTCCCTAATTTCAGCATCCTATAAAAAACAGTTAATGAATAATGAATCCATTCATTATTGTTGCATAAATCAGAGGTAAAATGATCTGAGTAAGAGCTAGGAAGGGGAGCTTGGATTTCAGGCTAAATATAAGACTACAAATTAAAATGATACCTCAAAGTGCTAAATGAAAATACTAGCATGCTTAAATTCCGTGATTTAGAAATTAACTTGATTCAAAACTTCTGGGATTTAAAAAGCACTGAAGGGGCTTAAGGTTTGATCATTTACAATTTCAAAGAAAGGACTTACACTTGGTTAGATGTTAACTGAATTCAATGATGATTCTGAGGAGTGAAAGTTTCCTTGTCTTATCTACTCATGGCCTGATAATGTCTAGGTTTCATCTGGTTATCCAAAAAGTAAGGTCTTCATTGGACTCAGCTGCACAGCCACATATTCCAATTGACTTCAGGTGATTTAAAGCAATTAAACAGTACGGCTGTGGGGTCTTTAAATATTCTCTATAGTTCACCCAACTGTTCATTCTTTAAAGGATTTAATGAGTATCTCAACAATTCTTGAAAAAAAATAATTCAGTGGTTGCTTGCAAGACCCTTTAGAAATCTAATTTAAATACAGGCAATACCAGCTGCAATCCTGTATTAATACCTATCAATGCAATAAAGGTTAGAATGAGGCAGGTAATATTATTCGTTAGCCTGACAGATAACCAAATGTAACATAAACCAAATTACTAAGAAAATCCAGTTTGAAATGTAAAAACCTGTGAGATAGCTTCAAAGCCTAATAAATCGCAATGAATTTATACAAAAGGTTGTTCACTCTGAATTCAACTCTTGAGCTGTGTGAGAGCTTTTGTGCTGTTGTGCACTGATGTGGCAAGCCTTCAGATAGGAGGAAAATCCCCCGTGAAGTGGATTCAAAAGGAGAAGTTGCTTGAATGTTGTTCCTCATTCATATAACAGAATTTTGATTGCGACATTCCCACAAGGTCTCTTCAAATTTATTCACATAAACAGCAATGCTTCTAGGGTTCCTGTCGTCAATGCAAGAAACGCAACTCTCACTTCAAAGGGGATGAGACTAAGAATTTTGTTCTGGAGCCTCAAATATGAGTGATCAGAGCCTGGGAAGACAGATTCAGGTTATCCCAAATTCTATGTTCCAATAAAATAATAAATTCATGAGTCTTGTAATAACAGAAGAAAGCCATAAACCAAATCACTTTCTAAACACATTGGAAATATTAGGTTGGTGGGTTATAGCACAATAAGAAAACCTCTGCTCTGTGCCTTGGGGATGCTGCCTTTTGCATTTTGGTTGGTAGAAGGTGGGGCTCTGGTTGTAGATTCCAATATTAGTCACAAGGATGTTAGGTCACAAACAGAGATGGGCAATAAATAACAGAGATGGGCAATAAATAGTGATTAAGAATACTAAAGCCAGGCATGGTGGCGCATGCCTTTAATCTCAGCACTTGGGAGGCAGAAGCAGACGGATTTCTGAGTTCGAGGCCAGCCTGGTCAACAAAGTGAATTCCAGGTCAGCCAGGGCTACACAGAGAAACCCTATCTTGAAAAAAACCGAGAGAGAGAGAGAGAGAGAGAGAGAGAGAGAGAGAGAGAGAGAGAGAGAGAAAATACTAAAGATGGCCCATGATAATTTGATTCTGGACTTCAACATTCCAACCTCTCATCATCACTACATTCTAATCAGGTATTAGCCTTGTGGAAAGCTCGTGGAAAAGCACGGCTTCTTTCAGGAAACTGTCATTCCCACTGAATCCAAGGACATCATGAAAACTATAAATATCACTGCTTGCAAACAATTGAACATAATTTCTAACGAAGTTATAAATGTATACACAAGCAAAACTCACACTACGCAGTAGACTTCTGAAGATCAGGTTCAAAATCCACTAAGGAATTAGTAAACATCTGCACGAGCGTGGCCCAAACAGTATCCACCACAGAAACCCTAGACATCTCCCTTCCATTGCACATCACTGTAGTTCCCCATAAGAGACATATCATTAGCATCCCTTGATAACACTGGCTCATGAGCATTGCCTGTTAATATCCAACCATTTCCCATAGGTTCTATGAAATAGTCAACACAGACTTTCAGAATCCATCAATCAGCAGCTTCTGACTCAGGGAGTCAAAGACAAGAAACAGGAACCCACTTCCTTAATAATATTTCTCATAATAAAATATCAATACAGCAATTAAAATGTTCTCATAGAAGAGCCTATATTATATACATTTGGCCTTGGACTTGGCCATTTAGAAAGGAAGTATTACATTTCCTAATTGTTCCTTCTCTCATCTTGCTGTTGCAGCTCCAATTCCAACTTCTTCCTCTTCTCCTTACAGTTTTATTCTCATCATTAGTATTTTCAGCAGCAGGTAAGGAAAAAAATTACATGATGCCACCTAAAAAATTGAATTGTCTGAAATACAAAGCAGGGTTGGGTAGATGACTCTGAGAGTGAAGTTATTTGCTGTACAGGAATGAGAACGGAGTTCAGATCTCCAGACCCACATAAAAAGCTGAGGCTGGCAGTTTGTGTCAATAATCTCCAGCTAGTTGATAAAGCGTTTGCTGTGCAGCCATGGAAAACTAAGTTCAAATCCCCACCATGAAGGCAAAAGAAGCCTAGCATGATGACACGTGCCTACCAGGGAAGTAGAGACAAGAACATCTCAGGTCTCACTAGTCAGACAGTATGACTAAATCCTTGAGTTCCAGGTTCAGTGAGAGACCCTGTCTCAAAAAATAAGGTTGAAAGCAATAGAGAAAAAAGACATGACATTGACCCCTAACCTCCACCCATACACCCACATACACTCTAACACACAGATATGTGCACCTGCAAACACATATGCACATGAATGCATAATATATATTTATATAGATACATATGTGTATGTATGTATGTATGTATGTATGTATGTATGTATATAGACCAAACATTTCTACAAAAGAAAATTTAAAACCACTACCTAACAAAAAATTATGATTGGGTTAATATTTTGAATATTCTAAGCAATGTTTCCTTTAAAAACCTGAGCAAGAATAATTAAATATAAATATTACATTATGTGAAAGGAATTTTCAAAGTATAAATTTGCTACATAAAAAGCAATTTAAGCAGAGAAATTATGTTTTGTCACGAAAGAATTGAGTGTCACACTGAAACATCCTCATTCCTTTAGAAATGTACAATATAAAAACATAAATATCCCATTTATCTAAATTATGAACATAGTGTATAATTATTAAAAACTCATAGTCACATTGCTGGAATTTTCCACAAGAATTGCTTGAAAAGAAATAAAGTTGTTGTGCTGGAAAGTAGATGCATTGCAAAGAGGTGAGTGCTGCCAAGCCTGATGACCGATGTCTCCAAAGGACTCACACATGGAAGGAGAAGATTGACTCCCACGGTATTCCATGGTGCATGTGTGAGCACACACATGTGCATGTGCATGCACACAAACACACACACACACACACACACACACATGCAAATAAATAAATAATAAACAAAAATAAATAAGCAAACAGGTTTTTGTTTTTGTTTTTTGCAGAAAAGTAAAGTTGGAGTAAAAACAACTAGTCTAGTGTTTGTCTTCATTTGAAAGACCGAAGGTCTTAATGTCAACACAGAAAAATAACTAAGAGAAATTATTATTCAACACTGTTCTTTCCTATTTTTTTTACACGCACACCCACTTAAAATGCAAACCAACTCACACATCCTGACCTACTCTCTCCAATTTCTGAATGTCAAACACTTAGAGAATTGTTGGCTGTCAAGAGTCCGGAGTCTGTGGAGACAGAGAAACTGGACATTTAGCATTTTAACACTCTGAAACGAGTGATTTAATTATTTAATTAGTGTATGAAAAAAAGTATCTACATGGTTGTCTGAGCACTCACTATCTTCAGAAATGTCGTCAAATGATAAAGTAAGAACTCCAGAGGAGGATAACATGTTGTGAGCTTGTATAAGTGCAAATTAACTTAGATTTCAATGATAATAAAACCTACTTTATCAAAAGTATGATATTTAATTACCATGATTAAATAAAATTGCAGTTAGTTGAAGAATGCTTTTTGTAGATTTTTGATGAAGTTATGGAAAGTTTGTGTGCCTCCATAATTTACATAATGATAAACTGGAACACTAACTGGAAAAGTGGCTGTTAATGCTTTTCCTCCAACATAATTTTCTTTGATCATTTTTTTGAGCCTAAAAATAACTTAAACTTGGCTTGGAGAGATGGCTCAGTGGTGAAGAGTGCTTATTGATCTTGCAGTGGAGCCATGCTCAGTTCCCAGTACTGACATCACAAGTACCCGTAACTCCAGTGTCAGGAGAACAGATGCCCTCTTCTGGCTGATGTTGGCACCTGCATGTATGTGTTGCACATACACTCACAAGGGCCATTCTGGTTTGTCTTCTGTTACTGAGGCAAAACACTGACCAAACGCAACTTGAGAAGAAAAAAGTTTATTTGATTTACAGGTTACAGTTCATCATCAAGAAAAGCAAAAATTGGAAACAGGAACTAAACCAGAAACCATAATACAATGTGACTTTCTGGTTCAATTCCATGCTCACATCCAGCAAAGTTTCTTATACAACCCAAGACTAGCTGTCCAAAGTGGTGGAATTACAAATAGACACCAATGTATCCATAAGGTATCTCTCTCATTAGGGTTTCCATTGATGTAAACAGACACCATGACCAAGGCAAATATAATTAACAACCTTTAATTGGGGCTTACAGTTCTAGACCTCCAGTCTATTATCATCATGGCAAGAAGCATGGCAGCATCCAGGCAGACAATGTACTGAAAGAGTCAAGGATTCTACATCTTAATACAAAGGCAGCTAGGAGACTGACATCTGCCAGCATCCAGGAGGAGAGTCTCTTCCTCCTTGGGCCAAATTTAAACATAGAAACACAAAGACCACCCACACAGTGATGCAATTCCTCCAACAAAGACACATCTAGTCCAACAGGGCCACACCTTCTAATTGTGGCACCATGGACCAAGCATATTCAAACCACCACATTCCACTCTATAGGTTTGTTCAAACACATGAGTCTATGGGGCCAATACCTAGCCATATCATAATAGAAAATACATTTAGACCAACTTCAAAAGTTTTCATAGTCTATAACAGTCTCAACAATGTTAAAAGTTGAAAGTTCAAGGTCTCTTCTGAAATTCATGCTATCTCTTAACTGTAATCCCCTATGAAATCAAAATCAAAAAGCAGATCGCATGTTTCCAACATCAAAGGATATACACTACCATTCCAAATCATAATAGGGAGGAAATACCTGAACAAAGCAAGACCAAAACCCAGCTGGGTAAACTTCAAACTCTGCATCTCCATAACTAATGTCCAACTCCTTTCAGCTTTGTTGACTGCAACACAGTTCTTTCTCTTGGGCTGTTCCCAATCCCTGCTAACAGCTTTCCTCAGCAAGTATTCCATGGCTCTGGCATTTCTACAATCTTGGGGTCTCTAAGGTAACTTCAACTCTACAGTTTCTTGTTCCAATGCCTAGTATCCACGAATAATTTTCTGGGCTTCTCCAAAGGGCTTGCCTCATTTCTCAAGCTCTGATCTCAGTGGTACTCTATGCTCTGGTTGAATTGATGCTGCTGCTGTTCTTCGTGATCATCCTATGGTACTGGAAACTCCTATATGCTAGGGTCCTCTGCTGCAACTAGGTTTCACCAATAGCCTCTCATAAGCTCTCTTTATGGTGTCAAGTCTCAATTTTGTTGTATGACCCCTTCAGTACTGGGCTGTCAACTGCAACTGTGGCTATACCTTCACAAATGGTCTTTTCTGGCTTCTCATAGTACCAAGCCTCAGGTGTTGTCCATGATTCTTTCATGCATTCAAAACCAGTAGCATCTGGATGACTCTTATACACTACCAAGTCTGGCTACCAGCATGGGTTATAAGCTTAGCCATCTCTAGAACACAGCTTCTTTATGCTTTCAGAAAACATCATCTTCCCCAGAAGATTTTACCACAGTGATGCTGGTCTCTTCTTAATCACCACTAATCTCTTAGCTCCAGCTCACCAGCACTAATTGTCTCAGCAACTCCCTTCTATTTTGACTCTAAAATCAGAACCACATAGATGAAGCTGCCAAGTTCTGCTGCTTATTTGGATTGGAACATGGCCTCCTTGTTCTATTCCAGCAGCAGCTTTATGTTTTCCATCTCCTTTACTGCCTAAGCTTAGCCAAGCTGGAACTTGCTCTGTAGATTGACCTTGAACTCAGTTATCTGCGTGCCTCTGTCTCCTGAGTGCTGGGATTAAAGGTGTGTACTACCACCCCTAGACCTAAGCTTTTATTTACATGAAATTTGCTCTGTACCAGGCTGACCTTGAACTCAGAGGCCTGCTTGCTTCTGTTTCCTGGGATTAAAGGCTTGTATCACCATGCCAGGACCTAAGCTTTTCTTCAATTTCTTTTCACCCAATTTTTATAAGCATGGCCACTGTACCCCAAGAACTGGATCACAAGTGTGTCCTCTATTTCTGAATTATAGTTCATTCCTGATATAGTCAAGTTGACAACCAAGAATAGCCATTACAATCCATCCCTTGTCAATTTGACATAAAATCACATATCCTAATTTCCAAATGAAAATAATAGCCAAGTCATAATAATGCCTATCATAATATAAGTATACCTTGTTCAATTACAAAATCATAAACAATAAGCTTAATTGGGTGGGAAGTCACTCCCTTAATCTTTTTAATCTCTTTGAACACAGGATTTAGCTCCATTTCACTTTCTGGTGCCCCTTTATTACTTGAACCACATATTTTATATTTTTCCTTTCTAAGCTTTGCTGTACTTAATCAAAACACTCTTCAGAAGAGTAAACCACAGGGCAGAGTATGCTAGGCTTTTTGGAGACTTCCTTCTGCAATGCAACCAATCTGAATCTTTTCACCTTAGTTAGCCTCAGGAAGACTCTTTGGATAAGGACAACATTCAGCCACATTCTTCACCAAAATATCACAAGAATTAACTCTAGGCAACAGACTAAGAATTCTTTTCCTCTGAAACCAAGCCCTAGACTTCAAATCACCCTCAGCACCAGTGAAGATATATTCCTATTAGGATGACCCCTAAACCCCATTTAAAGCATTCCATTGCTTTCCAAATCCAACATCCCAAAACTTACATTCCTCCAAACAAAAGCATGATCAGGCCTATCACATCAATACCCCAGTCCTGGTATCAAGATCTGTCTTTGTTTAGGTTTCATTGCTGGGAAGAGAAACCATGACCAAGGCAAATATTATAAAAAGCAACTTTTAATTAGCAATGGCTTACACTTTCAGAGGTTTAGTCATTATCATTATGGTAAGAAGTATGGCATCATTCAGGCAGACATGGTACTAAAAGGGCAAAGTGTTCTACATCTTGATCCAAAGACAGCTAGGAGGATACTGTCTTCTACAGGCATCAAGGAGGAGAGTCTTTTCTGTCTTGGGTGGAGCTTAAGCATAGGCCCTCAAAGACCACCCCAACAGTGAAGTAATTCCTCCAACAAAGCCACACCTAGTCCAACAAGGTCACACCTCCTAGTAGTGCCAATTCCCATGGGCCAAGCATACCCAAACCACAACAGTATCCAACCCAGGGCTAAGCAAGTGTTCTACCACCTAAGCTATATCACAAACTTGGCTCTAAAATTCATAAACATGGTAAGGAAGATGCATGGACACACATACCACCAGTGTTACCACCACCAAAGGTTCTAAATAAGTCCATATTTCCCAGTGTGTTCCTTGGAAACCTAGATCTTCTTCTTGAGTGGATTGTTGTTTGAGGACATCTTCATTATTTTTTCACATCAAACATACAAGAAAATGTATAAATTACTTTTCCTAAAGTGAAATCAATGTCCAGATCAAGAAATGACTGGAGAGATTATTTAGTCATTTCTTCCAGAGGCTCCAAGTACTTCCTAGCACCCACATGGCAGCTAACGAACATCTGGAACTTCAGTACCATGGAAATTGGTGCCTTCTTTGACCTCTGAAGGAACACAAACAGTGCACTTATATACATGCAAGTTAAAAAATCAAATAATAAATAAATAGTAGGAACAATGGTTATCAGAACTTCAAAGTATCTCTTTGAGTGCTCTATGAATAACTATTGCCCTGCTATCTCACTTTCTTACTTGATTATTAACTTTATAGAAATAGAATCATCCATTATATACTGTCCTTGAACTTGGATCTAACTGGTCAAAATTACGTTAGTGAATTCAACCATGTTGTTGCATGCTGTCATTTGTTCAGTCCCACTGTCATGCTGTTTTGTTGTTAACTACATCACATTTTGTTCATCCATTCTGCTGTTGAGAAACATTTGAGCTGTTCCCATGAACATTCTAGCACATCTTTTACTAAGTATAGATATGCTTTTTGGGGAGCCATATAATCTATGAATTCCTTGAGTTATGTTGAACTGTAAGACTAGCCATATGTTCATCGTTAGTCATTACTGACAGCCAGTCTTCCCAAGTGATATACTAATCAATGCTTCTACCTCTGTGGATGAGAGGGCCCTTACCCCACTTCCTTCACAACACTTGAAACTTTCTTTGTGATGGGGTGTCAGTATGCTGACCAAGCTGGCTTCCACCTCCTGAGCTAGAGTAATTCTCCTGCCTCAGAATCCTAAGAAACTGAAGAATACACCATCATACCCTGCTGCACTAGAGATTTCCGACTTTAAGTGTAACAGTTCCTTTATGATTATGTTGCAGTTTCAATTTGCATTTCTCTAGTGCCTGGGAATTTGCATAGTTTCATCTGCCTCTGCTATTTTTTTTCTCTTATGTATATCCAATCCGAAAGGATGGACCATGTAGAGACTGCCATATTCAGGGATCCACCCCATAATCAGCATCCAAACGATGACACCATTGCATACACTAGCAAGATTTTATCGAAAGGACCCAGATGTAGCTGTCTCTTGTGAGACTATGCCGGGGCCTAGCAAACACAGAAGTGGATGCTCACAGTCAGCTAATGGATGGATCATAGGGCTCCCAATGGAGGAGCTAGAGAAAGTAGCCAAGGAGCTAAAGGGATCTGCAACCCTATAGGTGGAACAACATTATGAACTAACCAGTACCCCGGAGCTCTTGACTCTAGCTGCATATGTATCAAAAGATGGCCTAGTCGGCCATCACTGGAAAGAGAGGCCCATTGGACACGCAAACTTTATATGCCCCAGTACAGGGGAACGCCAGGGCCAAAAAGGGGGAGTGGGTGGGTAGGGGAGTGGGGGTGGGTGGGTATGGGGGACTTTTGGTATAGCATTGGAAATGTAAATGAGTTAAATACCTAATAAAAAATGGAAAAAAAAAAGAAAAGAGCATATTTTGTCTGCTACACTTCAGGGCCACCTTTTTGAAGAGCTACTGTGAGGTCTACTACAGGCCTCCCATTCCATTCCAAAGCCCATCTGTCTGTATGCCAGAACTCAGTGTCTTAATTGTATGATATCTTAAAGAAAAGTAGATATGTGTTTGTTTGTGTGTGTGGTATATATGAAGAGAAACTAGATGAACAGATACATATTGTTACCATATACAAGTGTGTGTGTGTGTGTGTGTGTGTGTGTGTGTGTGTAAAACATATATTCCCAAATTAGATTTAACTCTGGAACACTTATTTTATTTTAAACCAAGTTTTTGTTTGTTTGTTTGGTTGGTTGGTTTGGTTTGGTTTTTGAGACAGGGTTTCTCTTTATAGCCCTGGCTGTTCTGGAACTCACTCTGTAGACCAGGCTGGCCTCGAACTCAGAAATCTACCTGCCTCTGCCTCCCAAGTGCTGGGATTAAAGGAGTGTGCCACCACGCCCAGGCTGGAACATTTATTTTATTGAACGTCTTGTAGAACTAGCGTTCTTAGTAATGCACTTTTGGAAACAAGTTGATATATTTTTCAGATAGTAAAAGCTGACCCTCAGGCTAAAGTTGCTTAAGGAAACTTACAGCTCTCAGCTTGAGACAGGCTTTCTAATTTTCTTCACAAGCGGTATGAGATCAGTTTCATCAAGGTTTCACGCTCCGGGTGCTAACAGTAGACAGATACAGTAGACAGATACAGTAGACAGATACAGTAAACAGATACCTACTTATAGAAATACAGTGGGAAAAATAAAAATCCTTTGCACTTGCTTTACACTCCTCCATCCTGCAGACTTTTTGTGCTTTATCCTTAGCTCAGAATCAGAGACTAATAAATTAGTTCTTCTATTACAGGATTAGCAACCAACCCACCCAAAATGTCCTGCCCATCTTGAATATCCATCGTTATTCCTTTACTTGAGGCATCAAAAATTCTTGTCAGCATAACCAAAACTCAGGTGAAATCTTACAGGTCCCAAAGTGTTGAAACTGTACTTCTTTTAATCAGAGATGGTGGTAGCAAAGAGCTCCAAATACAGAAAAAAAAATCGTATCCACAAGCATTCGAACCTTTACCCCAAGATGGAAAACTTTACATCCACAAATGATTTGAACTTTACTTCAAGTCCACCTTGTTTACATCCTAATCAAGGCTTTGAGATCTTTCACCACATAACATAAGGTCTGCCCTGTTCATACCTATCATCCTCATGACTTCTGATTGCTCAAGGACACGAGACACATCGTCTACTCAAAGGCACCAATATCCTATAATAAGAGATCTAAAAGTTCTTTTTTATTTTTCTTGTATTAAAGCAGTTTTAAATTTTCTACTGGCTCTGTAACTCTTTCCATGGGTTTGGAGCTGAGACGAAAGGATGAACCATCCAGAGACTGCCCCACCCAGGGATCCATCCCAAAATCAGCCACCAAACCCAGACACTATTGCATATGCCAGCAAGATTTTGATGACATGATCCTGATATAGCTGTCTCTTGTGAGGCTATGCCAGTGCCTTACAAATACAGAAGTGGATGCTCACAGTCAGCTATAGGATGGAACACAGAGCCCCCAATGGAGGAGCTAGAGAAAGTACCCAAGGAGCTGAAGAGGTCTGCAACCCTATAGGTGGAACAACAATATGAACTAACCAGTACCCCCAGAGCTCGGGTCTCTAGCTGCATATGTAGCAGAAAATGGCCTAGTTGGCCATCATTGGGAAGAGAGGCCCTTTGGTCTTGCAAACATTATATGACTCAGTACAGGGGAATGCCAGGGTCAAGAAATAGGAGTGGGTGGGTAGGGGAGCAGGGCACGGGGAGGGTATAGGGTACTTTCGGGATAGCATTTGAAATATAAATGAAGAAAATATCTAATAAAAGATTGAGAAAAAAAAACTTCTACTGGCTAATGTTTTGTTATCCTGAAACAAGCAAGATTCATTTGGGAAGAGGGTTCATCAGCTAAGAACATTCTCCTACGGGATGGGCATGTATGAAAGCATCTGAGTCACTTAATTAATTAGTGACTGATGTGGAGGAACCAATCAATTGAGGGTGGTACCACTCCAGGCAGGTGGTACTGAGCTGTATAAAAGAGCAGCTTGAACAAGCCATGAGGATCAATTGAATAAACAGCTGCCCTCGATGACAGTCTACTTCAGTGCCTGCCACCAGTGTCCTTCCCTGAGATCGTCCCATGACTTCCCTCAGTGATAGACTATCACCTGGACATTCTAATGTGAAAGAAACACTTTTCTTCACAAGTTACTGAAGTCATATTGTTTGATCACAATGAGAGAAGCATTAACTAAATCACTGCTTTACATTTATACTTTAAAAAACAGTGTATATATATTAATAATTCACTAGAAAGTTTTGTGTGTTGTTTAAGAAACAGTAAAGACCATATTTTAATGACACAGACGCAATTAAACAATATCGAAAGTGCTGGTTAAAGCGAAATTTATGAAGCTGACAAGCATACTCGTAAACATGGGCTCTACAGTTTTTTCAAATCTTTTACAAGGATCTTCTGCTTTATGCACCACTGAACCACGCCACTGGGGTTGGAGTCCTTTAAAACTGATCTTCCCTCACTGAGGGATTTAGTAAGGGATGGAGGAAAAGGCCAAAGAAACCAGATCTGAATTCCTGTAAACATTTGCTGCATTGCGGAGAACCACTGAGCAAATCACCTGGATGTCTGAACCTCACTTTCCTGACTTACAAATGAATCCTTGTAATAGTGTTTATCCATAAATTGTTGATGTAAGAATTCTGTAAGGTGTTTCTGTGAAACACTAACTATGTCCCTTGCCATATAAATAGTATTTAACTCAGTTTGCATTCACTGTTTTCTTCACTGCCTATATCAGTGCTACACGCATGAGTCTGTGACCAAATAGTCACACAAACACATGATAGTTACACATGATAGTTACACATGATAGTTACACATGATAGTCACACATACACATGACAGTTACCATCAGCTCGGAAGCATCCACTTCAAAACTTCTCAATGCTTCAGAATAACCTAGATTTTTTTTAAGACTACAAATGTGGCACATAAGACCAATAGAGAACGAGACAAGAAATGGCTTCCAGCAGAATATTACTCAGGGACACAAATGGCAAAATCAAAATGTCAAGCTGAAATTCAGTGCTGCCATGCCTGTTGGTATTGGTCCAAGCACGATGCTGCACCTGCCGTTCTCGACATATTTTACTATACCAGAAAACACTCTCTAAACGTTTCACCATTTCATCAAGTCAAAGTCATAAATGACTGAGTCCTTTGATCCTAGAACATAGAATCGCAAGGCACTTTTAAGATAGGAAGCAGTTGAAGATACCAGCTTACAGTGAATACAAAGCAGAATGTGATCAGAAACATTTTTAGTTAAATGTTAGAACTTTCCTACACTGTAAGATATGAAAGAATAAACATTGCTCAAGAATAATTTGGCTGACAGAGAAAAGCAATGTGTGTGTGTGTGTGTGTGTGTGTGTGTGTGTGTGTGTGTGTGTCTGTCTCTCTCTCTCTCTCTCTCTCTCTCTCTCTCTGTGTGTGTGTGCATGTGTGTCTGTATGTTTGTGTGTAGGAGATGAATGGGGCAATGAGTGGGGGGAATAGGAAGTGAAAATAACCAGAATATATTAAATACATATTATCAAATGATAATAAAAATTAAAAATTGTCAATAAGAACAATGTTTCTAAAGAATCAGAACCAATAGAAACCAAAAGTGGTATGCCTTCTGTTAGTGAAGGAATTACAAAGTCACATAGCAGTCTCTATGCTTTGCTGTTCACAAGTCTCCTTGGGACACACCTAATGATGTCCTGAATCAAACTTAATTATTCCCTTATCTATACAGATGGAATGTTTTACCCAAAGCTTTATTCTTATGTGTTTGTCAAAATCTTCATAGCAGTGAATATAGAACCCTGACCAATATAATCCTGAGAAGTCCCAGAATATATCATTTCATACATAAAAGGCAATGGTACCAGGGAAGAAAATAGTAAGGAGAGACTATCCTGATCCAGGTCAGTATAAAAAAGAAAGAAAAGTAAAATTATCCAGGCATGTAAATTCTAGCACTTTGTAAGCTAAGGCAGGAAGATTACATGTTCAAGGCCAGTATGGGCTGTGTAGTATCAGGCCAGCCAGAGCTATATAACAGAACTCTGCCAAAGAGAAGGAAGAAAGGAAGAAAGGAGGGAAGGAAGGAAGGAAAGAAGGAAGGAAATAAGGAAGGAAGGAAGGAAGGAAGGAAGGAAGGAAGGAAGGAAGGAAATAAGGAAGGAAGGAAGGAAGGAAGGGAGAGAGGGAGGGAGGGAGGGAGGGAGGGAGGGTAAGAAGCAAAGAAAAACAAAAGAGGAAAGGGACAGAAAAGAAAAATAAAACAAAAGGAAAGGAAAGGAAAAGAAAAGAAAAGGAAAGGAAATGAAAAGAAAATGAAATGAAAACTCTAACTAAAGTCCCTGGTAAATTAATACAATAGAACACTACACAATCTTCAAAAGGAATAAAGGAATAAGGAAAAATATCTTTATAGTCAGAAGTGGCTACAAAGCAAGTATACATAATTAACAGGTAAAAATCAAGATACAAGAGTGTGACTAGTATGTTGTCTTTTCTGTAAGAATTGAAGAAGCAGAAGGCAAATATCAATACTAACTTTTTAGTACTAAACATAATAATATAATCCAATCTTTGCAAATATGGTTGTCTCCAGGGGAAAAGAGGACACACTTCTCTAAGAGTGTTTTGTTCATCGTTTTGATTTTGAAACATGTGTCACAATTTTTAATTACATTTTATAAAACACTCAAACTCCAACTGAGATAAAATATGCATGCTTCAACCTTTTCTGCCCACTAAATACAAGTACAAAAATCTAGACTAGACAGTTGTAAAGGTACCTATTGGATGACTTAAAGTAATTAACAGCAGGTGTTACCAGAACTCTGAGTTCCACCAAATCGGAGGCAAGCATCACACTTTCCCTGGGGTATACATTTACTAGAACCCGACGTAGCCAGAATGTATGAGCATTGTGATACAGAAAGTCAGAAGCCCACCAACTCCGGTTTAAAGATCCAAGAGTAATTTTTCTGACAATCAAGGGAGAGTGGAAATCCTCTGAGTTCCTCCCCTTAAGTTCTCTGTGAGCTCTCTAATGGTGCTTTTTGAACAGCCAAAAAGAATAATTACTAGAATAGATTGGACCTCTGGCAGGAAGTCAATGATAGCTATGGGAATCCACAAAAGCCAGGACTTCTCAGTCTTAAGCATGGCTGCAGTTCTTTGTTTTGTTTTGTTTTGTTTTGTCTTATTAGATATTTTCTTCATTTACATTTCAAGTGCTATCCCCAAATCCCCCTATACCCTCCCCCTACCCTGCTCCCCAACCAACCTACTCCTGCTTCCTGGCCCTGGAATTCCCCTGTACTGGGGCATATGATCTTCACAATACCAAGGGCCTCTCCTCCCATTGATGGCTGACTAGGCCATCCTCTGCTACATATGAAACTAGGGACACAGCTGGGGGGGGGGGAGCACTGGTTAGTTCATATTGTGGTTCCTCCTATAGGATTGCAGATCCCTTTAGCTCCTTGGGTACTTTCTCTAACTCCTTCATTTGGGGCCCTGTGTTCCATCCAATAGATGACTGTGAGCATCCACTTCTGTATTTGCTCTTCTATATTGGCATAGCCTCACAAGAGAGAGCTATGTCAGGGTCCTATCAGCAAAATCTTTCTGGCATATGCAATAGTGTCTAGATTTGGTGGTTGTATATGGGATGGATCCCCGGGTTTAGGCAAATGGGTGGATCTGGAGGATATCATCCTGAGTGACGTAACCCAATCACAAAAGAACTCACATGATATACACTCACTTATAAGTGGATATTAACCCAGAAACTTAGAATACCCAAAATACAATTTGCAAAACACATGAAACTTGGGAAGAAGGAAGACCAAAGTGTGGATACTTCGCTCCTTCTTAGAATGGGGAACAAAATACCCATGGAAGGAGTTACAGAGACAAAGTTCAGAGCTGAGACAAAAGGAAAGACCATCCAGAGATGGCTGCAGTTCTACAAGAGCCAGGCACCTAGACTGCTCTTCTCTCTTGGTCTCTCCTCGGCTTGCAGCACTCTTGTTCCACAGACTGAACCACAGAACTGAGCCACAGAACACACCAAACAGTGTAACTAGAACAAGCAATTTATCCAGAGGACAAAACAGGCACCACAAAACCTCAGAAATACTGCAGGGAGGGAGCTAAAAAATGAAATTGCATGCAGATGTCTCACCTCTTTATCTCGGGTCTAGCCTGGTCTCCCTGACCTCTCAATTCATGTCAAAGCAGAACTAGCCAAAGTACCACATCCAGTACCTTGGGCAACTCAGGCCACCCCACAAGCACTACAATCAATTTCCCTTGTTTCCATGAGAACATGTTCACCTGCCACCCCCACCCCCTTGTCCCTTCTGAGACACATCCAATTTTCCTCCAAACCAGATCTATCCCTACACTCTAGCCTTGGACCAGGAAGCAGACACCATACACCAACCCAGATACCTCTCTACACCTTATTTCATTTCCACCCAAAGCTGTTTGAGCTGCCATTTACTTAATAACTAATATTCCCTTATAAGTGAGTGCATACCACATTTACCTTCCTGAGTATGGGTTACCTCACTCAGGATTATTTTTCTTCTAGTTTCATCTATTTGCCTGCACATTTCTTAAAACCATTTTTGATAGCTAAGAAATATACCATTATGTAAAGTACATTTTGTTTATCCATTCATCTGTTGAGAGACATCTAGGTTTTTACCAGTTTCTGCCTATTATGAATAAAGCCACACTGCACATGGTTGAGCAAGTGCTTTCCCATCTGAAGGTGATAACTCTGCTTTGAAGGGCTCTGAGAAATTGTGTTGGAATCTGGATGGAGATTGCATTGAATCTGTAAATTGCTTTTAGTTGGATGGATATTTTCACTGTGTTAATCCTACTCATCCCCGAGCATAGGAGATCTTTCCATCTTCTGATAGTGTCTTTAATTTCCTTCTTCAAAGACTTGAGGTTTTTATCATACAAGGATTTCCCTTGCTTGGCTAGAGTTACCACAAAATATAGTATTTGTGGCTATTGTGAAAGACGTTGTTTCCCCAATTTCTTTCTCCGTCCATGTGTCATTTGCATATAGGAGAGCTGCTGATTTTTTTTTTCAAGGGTAATCTTGTATCCTGCTACTTTGCTGAAAGTGTTTATCACCTGAAGAAGTCCTCTGGCAGAATTTTAGGGTTATTTATGTATAGTGTTATAATAGCTACAAATAACAATGCTTTGATTTCTTCTTTTCCAATTTGTATCCCCCTTGATTTGCTTCAGTTGTCTTATTGCTCTAGCTAAAATTTCAAATATTACATTGAATAGATGTTGAAAGAATAGATAACCATTTCTTGTTCCTGATTTTAGGGGAATAGCTTTGAGTTTCTCTCCATTTCATCTGATTTGAGGTATAGATTTGTTGTAAGTGCCTCTATTATGTTGAAGTATGACCTTTGTATCTCTAGTCTCTCTAGGACTTTTATTATGAAGAGGTATTGAATTTTTGTCAAAGGCCTTTTCTGGAATGAGATGATCATGTGTTTTTTTTTTTTTTTTTTACATTTACTAATTTCATATGTTGAACCATCTCTGCATCTCTAAGGTCAAGCATACTTGATCATGATAGACAATCTTTTTGATGTTTCCTTGGATTTAGTTTGCAAGTATTTGATTATTTGGCTTCATTGTTCATGAGAGAAAATGATCTGAAATTATCTTTCTTTGTTGAATCATTACATGCTTTGGGTATCAGGGTGACTGTGACCTCAAAATAGGTTTGGCAAAGTTCCTTTGTCCTCTTTCATAGAAATGGGATGAATAGGTTCTACAATTTCAGTCTGCCAGTAAAGCCAAAAGTGTTACAGCCCTTAGAAGGGAAGCAAGAAGGTTTGAGCAGCCTACACAAGGCAGGTCTCAAGGGTCTCATGTCTGATCCACTACCAGGACAACACCAGTGCCAGCGGCAGGGGTGACAGCAGCAGGCAACTCAGCAGCAGTGGATGGCAGGGGCAGTAGCATGAGGTTGATCAGCCAGGTGGGTCCAAGGTCCAGTGATGACAGCTTTGGGAGAAAGAGCTCTTCCCAAGTTGTACAGCCCAGTAACACAAACACTCTCAGATGGTCCTTGGTGAGATAACTTGTGTACTTTATTCCCACATGGACAGGGACTTTATAAACACTGAAGAGTAGGGTGGGATTTAGGGGTTGATGTTTCCTATTGACTTAGTTTGAGTGATACCTTATCTGCATGGAACAGGACTCCAGGTCTTTTCCCTGCATGACTGATTTTCAGGGTCCTCTCAGTGGGGTGTTATGGTTACATGTTCCAGAAGAGGTAAAGGTAGGCATGGAGTGAGTCTACTCCTATCATGCTCAGTTCTGAGATTTAAAGGATTAGAGCTCAGTCGACTTTACTAGTTCTTCTGTCCGATGGCACAGTCCACTTGGCCCAAATTCCTTTTTGGGGAAATTTGTTGAGTGTTGTTATTAGCTCTTCCTTGAAAGTCTGGTAGAATTCTGTGCTAAAATCAGCTGGCCTTGGGCTTTTGTTTATTGGGAGATTTTTAATGACTGCTTCTTTTTTTTTTTCTTTTTTTTTTTTAATTTTTAATTTTATTTTTATTTTATTTTTTTTCTTTCCATTTTTTATTAGGTATTTAGCTCATTTACATTTCCAATGCTATACCAAAAGTCCCCCATATCCACCCACCCCCACTCCCCTACCCGCCCACAAAGGATGGACCATGTAGAGACTGCCTTATCCAGGGATCCACCCCATAATCAGCATCCAAACGCTGACACCTTTGCATACACTAGCAAGATTTTATCGAAAGGACCCAGATGTAGCTGTCTCTTGTGAGACTATGCCGGGGCCTAGCAAACACAGAAGTGGATGCCCACAGTCAGCTAATGGATGGATCACAGGGCTCCCAATGGAGGAGCTAGAGAAAGTAGCCAAGGAGCTAAAGGGATCTGCAACCCTATAGGTGGATCAACATTATGAACTAACCAGCACCCCGGAGCTCTTGACTCTAGCTGCATATGTATCAAAAGATGGCCTAGTCGGCCATCACTGGAAAGAGAGGCCCATTGGACACACAAACTTAATGACTGCTTCTAATTAGACAACTTAAATCTTTTATCTGGTTTTGATTTAACTTTGGTACATGGTACCTATTGAGAAAATCAGCCATTTCTTTTAGATGCACCAATTTTGTGGACTATGCATTTCAAAAATATGACCTAATGATTCTTTGAATTCCCTTGGTGTTTGATGTTATGTAGCCCTTTTCATTTCTGATTTTGTTAATTTTGATACTGTCTCTATGTCTTTTAGTTATTTTGGAAATGGGTTTCTCTATCTTATTGATTTTCTTAAGGAACCAACTCTTTGTTTCATTGATCACTTTGTTTCTGTTTTATTGATTTCACCTCTCAGTTTGATTATTTCTTGCAATCTACTCCTCTTGGGTGTGCTTACTTTTTTTGTTCTGGTGTACTATTAAGTTGCTAGTATGAGATACCTCACTTTTTTTTTAATGTAGGCGCTTAGTGCTATGAACTTTTCTCTTGGCACTGCTTTCATTGTGTCCCACAAGTTAGAGTATGCTGTTTATTCATTTTCATTGAATTCTAGAAAGTCTTTGATTTCTTCCTTTATTTCTGTCTGGACACGTTTTTCATTTAGTACAGAATTGTTCAGTTTCCATGAGTTTGTAAGCTTTCTGTTATTTCTGCTGTTGTTGATATCCAGCTTTAATCTGTAGTGATCTGATAGGATTCTGGGAGTTGTTGCCATTTTCTTGTGTCTTAGTTAGGATTTTGCTGCTATGAACAGACACAATGACCAAGGACATTTAGTTGGGGCTGGCATACAGGTTCAGAGGTTCAGTTCATTATCATTAAGGTGGGGGTATGGCATCATCCAGGCAGGCATGGTGTAGGAGATGCTGAGAGTTCTACATCTTCATCTAAAGGCTGCTACACTAGCTTCCAGGGCTCTAGTATGAGGGTCTTTTATTATTATTATTATTATTATTATTATTATTATTATTATTATTAGAAATTTTCTTTATATACATTTCAAATGATATCCCGAAAGTTCCCTATACCCTCCCTCTGCCCTGCTCCCCTACTCACCCACTCCCACTTCTTAGCCCTGGCATTCCCTTGTACTGGGTCATACAAAGCTTGTAATACCAAGGGGCCTCTCTTCCAGTGATGGCCGAAAAGGCCATCTTCTGCTACATATGCAGCTAGAGATACTAGCTCTGGGGGTACTGGTTAGTTCATATTGTTGTTCCACCTATAGGGTTGCAGACCCCTTCAGCTCCTTGGGTGCTTTCTCTAGCTTCTCCATTTGGGGCCCTCTATTCCATCTTATAGAAGACTGTGAGCATCCACTTCTGTATTTGCAGGTACTGACATAGCCTCATATGAGACATATATAACTGGGTCCCTTCAGCAAAATCTTTCTGGCATTGTGCAATAGTGTCTGGGTTTGGTGGCTGATTATGGGCTGGATCCCCGGGTGGGGTAGTCTCTGGACAGTCAATTCTTTTCCCTTTGCTCCAAACTTTGTCTCTGTAACTCCTTTTTGGGTATTTTGTTCCCTATTATAAAGAGGAATGAAGTATACATACATTGATCTTCCTTCTTCTTGATTTTCTTGTGTTTTGCAAATTGTATCTTGGGTATTCTGTGTTTCGGGGCAAATATCCACATATCAGTGAGTGCATATCTAATGACTTCTTTTGTGATTGGGTTACCTCACTAAGGATGATATCCTCCAGATACATCCATTTGTCCAAGAATTTCATAAATCCATTGGTTTTAATTGCTGAGTAGTACTTCATTGTGTAAATGTACCACATTTTCTGTATCCATTCTTCTCTTGAGGGACATCTGGGTTCTTTCCAGCTTCTGGCTATTATAAATAAGGCTGCTATGAACATAGTAGAGCATGTGTCCTTATTACCAGAAGGAACATCTTCTGGGTATATGCCCAGGAGAGTTTTTGCTGGATCTTCTGGTAGTACTATGTCCAATTTTCTGAGGAACCTCCAGACTGACTTCCAGAGTGGTTGTACAAGCTTGCAATCCCACCAGCAGTGGAGGAGTGTTCCTCTTTCTCCACATCCTCTCCAGCATCTGCTGTCACCTGAATTTTTGATCTTAGCCATTCTGACTGGTGTGAGGTGGAATCTCAGGGTTGTTTTGATTTGCATTTCCCTGATGATTAAGGATGTTGAACATTTTTTCAGGTGCTTCTCAGCAATTCTGTATTCCTCAGTTGAGAATTCTTTGTGCAGCTCTGAACCCCATTTTAATGGGGTTATTTGAATTTCTGGAGTCCAGCTTCTTGAGCTCTTTGTATATATTAGATATTATTCCCCTATCAGATTTAGGGTTGGTAAAAATCCTTTCCCAATCTGTTGGTGGCCTCTTTGTCTTATTGACAATGTCTTTTGCCTTACAGAAGCTTTGCAATTTTATGAGGTCCCATTTGTCAATTCTTGATCTTACAGCACAAGCCATTGCTGTTCTGTTTAGGAATTTTTCCCCTGTGCCCATAGCTTCAAGACTTTTTCCTACTTTTTCCTCTATTAATTTCAGTGTGTCTGGTCTTATGTGGAGGTCTTTGATCCACTTAGATTTGAGCTTTATACAAGGAGATAAGAATGGATCAATTCACATTCTTGTACATGTTAACCACCAATTGTGCGAGCACCATTTGTTGAAAATGCTTTTTTCCACTGGGTGGTTTTAGCTCCTTTTTCAAAGATCAAGTGACCATAGCTGTGTGGATTCATTTCTGGGTCTTCAATCCTACTCCATTGATCTACCTGTCTGTCACTGTACCAGTACCATGCAGTTTTTATCACAGTCGCTCTGTAGTACAGCTTAATGTCAGGCATGGTGATTCTACCAGAGGTTCCTTTATTGTTGAGAATAATTTTTGCTATCCTAGGTTTTTTATTTTTCCAGTTGAATTTCCAAATTGCCCTTTCTATCTCAGTGAAGAATTGAGTTGAAATTTTGATGGGGATTGCATTGGATCTACAGATTGCTTTCAGCAGAATAGCCATTTTTACTATATTAATCCTGCCTATCCATGAGCATGGGAGATCTTTCCATCTTCTGAGATCTTCTTTAATTTCTTTCTTCAGAGACTTGAAGCTCTTATCATACAGATCATTCACTTTTGAAGTTAGAGTCACACCAAGGTATTTTATATTATTTGTGACTATTGTGAAGGGTGTTGCTTTCCTAATTTCTTTCTCAGTCTGTTTATCCTTTGTGTAGGGAAAGACCATTGATTTATTTGAGTTAATTTTATATCCAGCTACTGCATTGAAGCTGTTTATCAGGTTTAGGAGTTCTCTGGTGGAATTTTTGGGGTCACTTATATATACTATCATATCATCTGCAAAAAGTGATATTTTGACTTCTTCCTTTCCAATTTGTATCTCCTTGATGTCCTTTTGTTGTCAAATTGCTTTGGCTAGAACTTCAAGTACTATGTTGAATAGGTAGGGAGAAAGTGGGCAGCCTTGTCTAGTCCCTGATTTTAGTGGGATTGCTTCCAGCTTCTCACCTTTTACTTTGATGTTGGCTACTGGTTTGCTGTAGATTGCTTTTATTGTGTTTAGGTATGGGCCTTGAATTCCTGATCTTTCCAAAACTTTTATCATGAAGGGATGTTGGATTTTGTGAAATGCTTTCTCAGCATCTAACGAGATAATCATGTGGTTTTTGTCTTTGAGTTTGTTTATATAGTGGATTACATTGATGGATTTCCATATATTAAACCATCCCTGCATCCCTGGAATGAAGCCTACTTGGTCATGATGGATGATCACTTTGATGTGTTCTTGGATTCGGTTTGCGAGGATTTTATTGAGTATTTTTGCATCGATATTCATAAGGGAACTTGGTCTGAAGTTCTCTTTCTTTGTTGGATCTTTGTATGGTTTAGGTATCAGAGTAATTGTGGCTTCATAGAATGAATTGGGTAGGGTACCTTCTGTTTCTATTTTGTGGAATAGTTTGAGAAGACTTGAAATTAGGTCTTCTTTGAAGATCTGACAGAACTCTGCTCTAAACCCATCTGGTCCTGGGCTTTTTTTGGTTGGGAGACTATTGATGACTGCTTCTATTTCTTTAGGGAAAATGGGACTATTTAGATCGTTAATCTGATCCTGATTTAACTTTGGTATCTGTCTAGGAAGTTGTCCATTTCATCCAGGTTTTCCGGTTTTGGTGAGTATAGCCTTTTTGTAGTAGGATCTGATGGTGTATTGGATTTCCTCAGGTTCTGTTGTTATGTCTCCTTTTTCATTTTTGATTTTGTTAATTAGGATACTGTCCCTGTGCCCTCTAGTTAGTCTGGCTAAGGGTTTATCTATCTTGTTGATTTTCTCAAAGAACCAGCTCCTGGTTTGGTTGATTCTTTGAGTAGTTCTTTTTGTTTCCACTTGGTTGATTTCAGCCCTGAGTTTGATTATTTCCTGCCATCTACTCCTCTTGGGTGAATTTGGTTCCTTTAGTTCTAGAGCTTCTAGGTGTGCTGTCAGTTGGCTAGTGTATGCTCTCTCTAGTTTCTTTTTGGAGGCACTCGGGGCTATGAGTTTAGGATGAGGGTCTTAAAGCCCACATCCACAATGATACACTTCCTCCAACAAGGCCACACCTCCTAATAGTACCATTCCCTAGGCCAAGCATATTCAAACCATCTGTGTCCATGTATGTGGTCATTTTGGAGAAAGTTTCATGAGGTTCTGAAAAAAAAGGATATCGTTGTGTGTTTTGGTGAAATGTTCTATAAATATATGGTCCATTTGATCTATATCATCTGTTAGGCCCAGTGTTTCTCTGTTTATTTTTTGTCTAGATGATATGTCCATTGGTGAGATTGGTGAGTATTAAAGTCTCCCACTACCAGTGTGTGAGAGTCAATGTGTGATTTAAGATGTGGTAGTGCTTCTTTTACAAACTTGGATGCCCTTATGTTGAGGCCTAGACTTTAAGAATCGAAATGTCATCATGGTGGATTTTTTCCTTTGATAAGTATGTAGTGTCTTTCCCCATCTCTTGATTAGTTTTTCTCTGAAGTCTATTTTGTTAGATATTAAAATGACTTCTTGTATATTTCATTAAAATCACATGACTTGAGGTAATAATGCTCTTTTCATAAGCTAACAAAGACTCTAGAACCCAGCATGAGAAACTTCTTCGAGGTGTTGGTCAAGAAAGTCCAATAGAATCTTCAAACTATATGAGATATTAATATTGCTCTTTGTTGACTCCTGGAACTTGAAAGTCAGATCCTCCTGCTGAAGACACCACACTCTGCAGATACAGGACTTGGAGGAACTGAGCTGGAACCAACCTGAAAGCCTCCTTTCTAAGAAGCTAGCTCTCATATCAGAAACCGCTGTGCAATCACTGGTTCTAGCCAGATATAAAGCCTATGGACCACAGCAAAATCCAGCACAGCAAGAGAACTCCAAGCATGCAGTAGTGGCACTCATATCATGGAGGTAACTCACAGCTATTTATTTGGGCTTAAGGACTGCTCAATAGGAGAGAATTCATGCCCAGTACTATAAACCTAGCCAATTACCTTAGCTGATGAGGTCATAGACCCTACTACTGCCATTTTCCTAAGCCAGTGTTATTTCTATCTGCATTCTAAATACTTGTCTTTATATGCATCAGTGCATGTAGTTCTCACCCTTCATCAAAGATGCTTTTTTTTTCCTTAAGCAAACAGAGATCACTACAGAAATCTCATCTGGTGACAACATAGGGAATACTTAACTGTGGTGTGCCCAACCACAACTGATACATCTACAACACAATCCTTACACCAAAGGCTCAGAGACATCACAGAAGAGCGGGCAGAAAGTTATATGAGCCAGATGATCAGGATGTCTGCTGTGAAGTAGTGTCTTCTATATGTAACTCAGAGCTTCACCTATGCAATCTCAGCAATATGGTCACCAAAACAAGGTCAGCACAATGACAACAGTTAACAACCTGAGTTGAATGGGGAAAAATCTCCCAAGATCTTCACTCCCAGGTGAAGATCCATAATCAATGGCAGCTAAGAGAGAGATTAGGTCTTCATCAGGAATAAGCCTCCTGATATGTTATCCAAGCAGAAGTAGCCAGCCTTAAACACACATACATACATATTAAGTAGACACCACAGGTTGTATTTGTGCATACATATGTTACATTTATATGTAACCATTATAAAGAAGAGAGCATGAACTTAATGAGTGGAAAGGACACAGGAGGAAATGGAATAAGGAAGGGGTATAATAATAGAGATATAGTATTTATATGTGCTATTCTCAAGAAAACTTGTAAAGTAAGAAAAGGAAACAAATAACAACAAATGCTGGAGAGGGTGTAAGGAAAGAGGGGACCCTCATCCACTGTTAGTGAGAGATGCAAACTGGTACAGTGTAGAAAGTGGTGTGGAGAGTCCTCAAAAAGGTAAACTACTATTCACAATTTTTTATAATAAAGTTTTTGCAAAATAAAAGTAGTCCCTGCTATTTCACTCCTCAGTAAATACCCAAAGTGCTCTGTGTTTCCCCAGAGAGATATTTTCTCATCCAGCCTTGTTCATGGACCACTTTTAATGACAAGTAAAGGAAACCAGACTAAATTTCAATCAATAGATAAATCAATAAAGAAAATAGCATGCATTACACAAAGACAGTGAACAAAATGAAATTATGAAATTATTAAGAAAATGGATGGAACCTGAAAACATTATATTAAGTGAAAACCCAGACTCATAAAAAACAAATATCATTTAGCTTCTAAGTTTTTATGCATACACATCTACATGACAGTAACAGAGAGAAGATGGCAGAAACTTAGAAAGGGTCCAAGGAGAGGGAGGAAATCTACTTTTGACAGGAAATAACCCTATAATTAAATCTCAGTAAACGTTACCGTACCCTATTTAAAACCTAGGTATATAGTGGGACATACCTTTAACGGCAGCACTCTGGAGACCGAGGAGAGTGGAGCTCTGTGAGTTTGAGGTCAGTCTGGTTTATACTGCAAAGCTCCATACCAGTCAAGGCTACATAGTAAAACAACTGCCCAAAAGAAGCAAACAAGACCAAGTATGCACATTACAAACAAAATTGAAAAAGTCAAAATTAATTGAACTACCACCTGACCATGTGTGAGAAATTTGAAATTCCTGGTTATGTTCTGTTAGGAGTTGTTATCTAAATTCTCTTCCAGATGTATTCCCTCTTCTGATTAGCAATGCTATAGAAAATGAAGTAGTATTCTATTTGTGCATATGTCCACACATATTACTGTTTCCACTGAGTTTCTCTGACCTTTATACCTCTCATCTTTCATTAGTTCTAATATGTAAATTTGTCTTCTAATATAAATAATGCATAAGAAACATTATTGGGGCTACTATTGGAATATGAATAAGGTCTGCATACTTGTTGACAGACTTGTAATAAAAGTAGTGATCTTCGTATTCACACACACACACACACACACACACACACACACACACACACCATATATAAAGAATACTCTTAAAAGCTGGAGTCGCAGTTCAGTCCTAATATGCACAAGTCCAGAATTCAAACTCTAACGTGACAAAATTTGCATGTTGAGATAAGGGACAACAGAACATGAACTACTTGTTACATAATCTAGAAAAATAAATGTTAGATGCGTTAGACATTTTGATGTTCTTGCCAGTATGCTATTTTAAAGCCTTGCATGTATTAGAGACACATATTTAAGCATTCCTGTGTGAAGTTATGGAATGCCTTGGATTTGCAGTAAGAGCCTCAGATCAGTTTAGCCTTATACACTAAGATGTACTAAAGCCCACATTTCAATGTAGACTGAAAAGATAGGGTAGATACTACAAAGTTTGGGATTTTTAGAACATACTCCATGGTTGATTTGCCCCACTGAATACCGTGTTACTCCTTATGGTCAACAGAATTCAAATATGCTGAATTTCTACTTCCCTCATGTAGAAAACATGCATATTATTGTCACTAACATATAAGTCTCTTTACAGTACAAGTGATTGTTATCAAATTCTACACACACACGGCACCACAGCCTCTCTCTCCTAACTCTATTCACCAAAAACTTAGAACATCTCAAGATAGCTTCAGTCCTGCACCTCCATAAAGGACTCCTGACATTTCTGAGATTCTAAAATAGGAATACACAGTATTGGTTAAACGAATAGTGGGTGTCTGTATCAGAAAATTTGAGGGCAGCTTTACTCCTTGTGTTTCCATCATAAGATTGGTAGCATCACTGTAGGCACTGTGAAGAACAATCTCATTGAAGGCTTGCTCATTTCCTGTCTGCTCTGTTCACTTTCTGTGCACATCTCATATGAGGTGGCAAGTGAGACATCAACAGAAGCAGAGGAGCCTTACATCTGAAGATGCTGCCTCTTGACTTAGTAATTTTCAGGTTGTCACACATGGTGATGGGTTTATAATACTTTTCTTTAAGTCTCATGGACTAAAGCCTGAAATAATAATATAATGAAAGCTTACTTTTGTTCACCAAAATCAGTTACAAAAACATTAAGACCCTGAACTTCTCACAGAAAAGCAATTTGCCATAATATTAACTACCTCCAGTTCAAAAAATCATTACTGTTTAATTACTGATCCTCTACTGAGCATTGATCAAACTTGAGCTGCACTTTCAGGAACTGAAAAATCAATGGAATGTTGATTGTATATTATAATATAAATCATATTTCAAAATATGTCTTCCCTTGGTGATTTCAGAAAAACATCAAGTATGCTCCTAATACACAGTGATCCTATGAGAAAAATACCCAAATATTTTTTCCTTTCTTCAGCAATTTTGAAATACTTATTGTTAAAAGATTCATGGTTTTGACAAAGCTTCTATTCCCCGAATCAAGTAAAAGCTAATAAAGCCTACTTCTTTATAAATACTTCTTTCTCAGAACATTGATTTAGATGTGTAATGTTTACTCAAGTATCATTTTCATCAGGCCCACCCAAACAACCCTACGAATGGAGTAGTATTCAGTCAGGCAAGCTTATATGGTCATTTTGTGTGGATATAATTTTAGAAGCAAAAATTGGGAATTGCTTCTTGTAAATTCTCTCCAATACCAGGTTTCATGCACTGTCTTCCTGACATCTTTACAGGCAGAGGCAGCTTCTATGAAAGAAACAGTCACGCTCATTCTCTTGGCTTGACTCTTTGTTTCCAGCTCTTCCCTTTCCAATATACTAATGATGTATGAGTCCTGGGAAAAAGTTGTTTTTCATGAATCTTAAAGAGCTGAGCTGTGTGGTAAATCACAAGGCTTATTGTAGAATCACCAGGAATGGTCTAGTCTTTCCTTCTTTTATATAGCCTTCTTCACTTTTTCTCTAGCTCAAGATTCAAACCTCTGTCTTACTTAACTTGTACTCTGGTAAACAAGCAGCCACTGCTTTTGTGTGTCATACTACAAAGGAATGAGAGTGGAATAGCTTCAAAAGTCATTCATGCTTGGAGTAGAGGAAGGCTACTGATTTGTTTGAGTTAATTTTATATCCAGTCAATTTGCTGAAGTTGCTTATCAGCTGTAGGAGCTCTCTGGTGGTATTTTGGGGGTCACTTAAGTATATGATCATAAGCCGAGCATGGTGGCGCACACCTTTAATCCCAGCACTTGAGAGGCAGAGGCAGGAGGATTTCTGAGTTCGAGGCCAGCCTGGTCTACAAAGTGAGTTCCAGGACAGCCAGGGCAACCCTTGTCTCAAAAACAAAACAAAACAAAACAAAACAAAACAAAACAAAACAAAACAAAACAAAAAATATATATATGATCATAGCATCTGCAAATAGTGATATTTTGACTTCTTTTCCAATTTGCATCCCTTTAACTTCATTTTTTTGTCTAACTGCTCTGGCTAGAACTTCAAGTATTATATTGAATAGGGAGGGAGAACATGGGCAGCATGGGTCCCTGATTTTAGTGGGATTGCTTCAGATTTCTCTCCATTTTATTTGATGTTGACTACTGGTTTGCTGTATAATACTTTTACTAAGTTTAGGTATGGGCCTTGAATTTCTGATTTTTCTAAGACTCTTAACATGATGAGATGTTGAATTTTGTCAAATGTTTTTTCAGAAGCTAATGAAATGATCATGATTTTTTTTTTCCTTTGAGTTTGTTTATGTAGTAGATTACATTGATGGATTTCAAACTGGCAGTTTCTCAGAAAATTGGACATAGTATTACCTGAGGACCCAGTTATACCATTCCTGGGCTTATACACAAAAGATGCTCCAACATATAACAAGGATACATGCTCAACTATGCTCATAGCAGCCTTATTTATAATAGCCAGGACCTGGAAAGAACCCAGATGTCCTTCAATAGAGAAATGGATACAGAAAATGTGGTACATTTACACAATGGAGTACTCAGCTATTAAAAAAAAATGAATTCATGAAATTTGCAGGCAAATGGATAGAACTAGAAGATATCATCCTGAGTGAGGTAACCCAGTCACAAAAGAACACACACGGTATGCACTCACTGATAAGTGGATATTAGCCCAAAAGCTCTGAATACACAAGATACAATACACAGACCACATGAAGCTCAAGAAGAAGGAAGACCAATGGATGGCTTCTTCAGTCCGTCTTACAAAAGGGAACACCCTCATAGAAGTAGGGGGATAGGGATGAGACAGGAGGTTTCTGGAAGGGGGGAAACTGGGAAAGGGGATAATATTTGAAAAGCAAATGAAGAAAATGTCCAAAAAAGAAAAAGGAAAGAAAAGAAGAGAAGAGAAAAGAAAAGGAGAAAAGAAAAGAAAAGAAAAGAAAAGAAAAGAAAAGAAAAGAAAAGAAAAGAAAGGAAAGGAAAAGAAAAAAAAAGAAAAGAAAAGAAGAGAGCCTTCTGTTTCTATTTTGTGGAACAGTTTGTGAAGAACTGGGATTAGATCTTCTTTGAAGGTCTGATAGAACTCTGCACTAAACGCATCTGGTCCTGGGCTTTTTTTGGTTGGGAGACTATTAATGACTGCTTCTATTTCTTTAGGGGATATAGGACTGTTTAGATCATTAACTTGATCTTGGTTTAAATTTGGAACCCGGTATCTGTCTAGAAACTTGTCCATTTCATCCAGATTCTCCAGTTTTGTGGAGGATAGCCTTTTGTAGAAGGATCTGGTGGTGTTTTGGATTTCTTCAGGATCTGTTGTTATGTCTCCCTTTTCATTTCTGATTTTGTTAATTAGAATGCTTTCCCTGTGTCCTCTAGTGAGTCTGACTAAGGGTTTATCTATCTTGTTGATTTTCTCAAAGAACCAGCTCCTCGATTGGTTGATTCTTTGAATAGTTCTTCTTGTTTCCACTTGGTTGATTTCACCCCTGAGTTTGATTATTTCCTGCCTTCTACTCCTCTTGGGTGAATTTGCTTCCTTTTGTTCTAGAGCTTTTAGGTGTGTTGTCAAGCTGCTAATGTGTGCTTTCTCTAGTTTCTTTTTGGAGGCACTCAGAGCTATGAGTTTCCCTCTTAGAAATGCTTTCATTGTGTCCCATAAGTTTGGGCATGTTGTGGCTTCATTTTCATTAAACTCAAAAAGTCCTTAATTTCTTTCTTTATTCCTTCCTTGACCAAAGTATCATTGAGAAGAGTGTTGTTCAGTTTCCACGTGAATGTTGGCTTTTTATTATTTATTTTGCTGTTGAAGATCAGGCTTAGTCCATGGTGATCTGATAAGATGCATGGGACATTTTCAATATTTTTGAATCTGTTGAGGCTTGTTTTGTGACCAATTATGTGGTCAATTTTGGAGAAGGTACCATGAGGTACTGAGAAGAAGTTATATCCTTTTGTTTTAGGATAAAGTGTTCTGTAGATATCTGTCAGATCCATTTGTTTCATAACTTCTGTTAGTTTCACTGTGTCCCTGTTTAGTTTCTGTTTCCATGATCTGTCCATTGGTGAAAGTGGTGTGTTGAAGTCTCCCACTATTATTTTGTGAGGTGCAATGTGTGCCTTGAGCTTTATTAAAGTTTCTTTAATGAATGTGGCTGCCCTTGTATTTGGAGCATAGATATTCAGAATTGATAGTTCCTCTTGGAGGATTTTACCTTTGATGAGTATGAAGTGCCCTCCTTGTCTTTTTTGATGACTTGAGGTTGGAAGTCGATTTTATTAGATATTAGAATGGCTACTCCAGCTTGTTTCTTTAGACCATTTGCTTGGAAAATTGTTTTCCAGCCTTTCATTCTGAGGTAGTGTCTATCTTTTTCTCTGAGATGAGTTTCCTTTAAGCAGCAAAATGTTGGGTCCTGTTTGTGTAGCCAGTCTGTTAGACTATGTCTTTTAATTGGGGTGTTAAGTCCATTGATATTAAGAGATATTAAGGAAAAGTAATTGTTATTTCCTATTACTTTTGTTGCTAAAGTTGGTATTCTGTTCTTGTGGCTGTCTTCTTTTAGGTTTGTTGAGGGATTACCTTCTTGCTTTTTCTAGGACGTGGTTTCTGTCCTTGTATTGGTTTTTTTTTTTTTTTCTGTTATTATCCTTTGAAGGGCTGGATTCGTGGAGAGATAATGTGTGAATTTGGTTTTGTCGTGGAATACTTTGGTTTCTCCATCTATGGTAATTGAGAGTTTGGCTGGTTATAGTAGCCTGGGCTGGCATTTGTGTTCTCTTAGTGTCTGTATAACATCTGTCCAGGATCTTCTGGCTTTCATAGTCTCTGGTGAAAATCTGGTGTAATTCTGGTAGGCTTGCCTTTATATGTTACTTGACCTTTTTCCCTTACTGCTTTTAGTATTCTATCTTTATTTAGTGCATTTGTTGTTCTGATTATTATGTGTCGGGAGGAATTTCTTTTCTGATCCACTCTATTTGGAGTTCTGTAGGCTTCTTGTATGTTCATGGGCATCTCTTTTTTTATGTTTGGGAAGTTTTCTTCTATAATTTTGTTGAAGATTTTTGCCGGTCATTTGAGTTGAAAATCTTCATTCTCATCTACTCCTATTATCCATAGGTTTGGTCTTCTCATTGTGTCCTGGATTTCCTGGAAGTTTTGAGTTAGGATCTTTTTGCATTTTCCATTTTCTTTGATTATTGTGCCGATGTTCTCTATGGAATCTTCTACACCTGAGATTCTCTCTTCCATCTCTTTTATTCTGTTGCTGATGCTCGCATCTATGGTTCCAGATTTCTTTCCTAGAGTTTCTATCTCCAGCATTGCCTCACTTTGGGTTTTCTTTATTATGTCTACTTCCCTTTTTAGGTCTTGGATGGTTTTATTCAATTCCATCACCTGTTTGGTTGTGTTTTCCTGCAATTCTTTCAGGGATTTTTGTGCTTCCTCTTTAACGTCTTCTACCTGTTTAGCAGTGTTCTCCTGTATTTCTTTAAGTGAATTATTAAAGTCCTTCTTGATGTCCTCTACCATCATCATGAGATATGCTTTTAAATCCGGGTCTAGCTTTCCGGGTGTGTTGGGGTGCCCTGGACTGGGCGAAGTGGGAGTGCTGGGTTCTGATGATGGTGAGTGGTCTTGGTTTCTGTTAGTAAGATTCTTACATTTACCTTTTGCCATCTGGTAATCTCTGGAGTTAGTTGTTATAGTTGTCTCTGTTTAGAGATTGTTCCTCTGGTGATTCTGTTACCCTCTATCAGTAGACCTGGGAGACTAGCTCTCTCCTCTGACTTTCAGTGGTCAGAGCACTCTCTGCAGGCAAGCTCTCCTCTTACAGGGAAGGTGCACAGATATCTGGCGTTCGGACCTCCCTCCTTGCCAAAGATGAAGGCCCAAAACAGGACCTTTTTTCCCAGAAGCTGTGTTGCTTTGGCCTGTCACAGAAACTATTAGCTTCTGTAGTGCACACTCTCACCTGTGCAGACTACTTTTGGCGGAGTCCAGGAACCAAGATGACTCCCATCGATGCTGAGGGAAAGCCCTCCTGGGCCGAGCAGACACCTGTCCTCTGGCCGGGAAGGTGGCCGGATGTCTGGAGCCCGAAAAGGGCGCTGCCTCAGAAGCCAGAGAAGAGGAGAGGAGAGGAGAGGAGAGGAGAGGAGAGGAGAGGAGAGGAGAGGAGAGGAGAGGAGAGGAGAGGAGAGGAGAAGAGAAGAGAAGAGAAGAGAAGAGAAGAGAAGAGAAGAGAAGAGAAGAGAAGAGAAGAGAAGAGAGAAGAGAAACAAAAGATGGTTAGAAAGGAGCCTTGGTAAGCACAGTGTGTTTGAAAAAAAAAAGTCACTCATCTCTGATTGTTGCTTGCTTTTCCTGTCTTTGCAGGTTCTGGCCAGCTAGTTTCATGTCATTTCTATCTCCCTTCTCTTTGTCTTCTATTCTCCTCGCTTTGTCTCCTCAGTAATAAATCCAAGACTCTGTCATGTTTGAAGTCTTTCAGCAATTCCTGATCTTCCAGGCTCTTTAGTTCTGTATACAGTACAGTAAATGTGTCCCACCTTCAGTTCACATTGCATGCATGCCTCTCAGAGCTTTCACTGGTCCCTCCTTACCCACAGGCTTATCTTTGTCCTCTGCCCTCTGGGAATACTTTCATATCTCTGTCTCTTTGCCCCCCCTTTCTCTGTGGGTGTGGGTATATGGGTCATAGTGTATTACTGTGCTGTTATATAACTTATCCTAGTGGATGGCAGAAAGTACTGGTCAATGAGATAAGTTCCTTGAAGATGAGGACTCAGAATTCTTGTATGCACAGCAATTGATGCCTGATGGATGCTGCCGAGCACCTGAAAAGAAATGACATCTCAACATCCATTACCTGTTAAAATATGGGAACTCTCAGCATGAGTCTGTGGCATTTGGACTTCAACTGCTAAGACAGATTTGAAACCTGAAAAAAAAAAAAAAAAACACTCCTAGGAAACAACACAGATCATGCTACTGCTAAGTCTGACATGAAAATATCTGGTCATCCTGAAGGCTGCCCTAACAAGTGTCTGCTTATAGTGGACCAAAAGTGACTCTTTGGAGAAACTAATTAAAGAAGATTGACCTTACGTGCCAGAAGGAGGTGATGGTTATTACAACTTATTCTGTCCACAGCAAAGTCCTTAGACTTGTTCTAGAAACGGAGTGCTACCAACGAAACTTAAAGGGGTGTTCACCCAAAACACTGTCAGTCACATAATCACAGCCACACTTGTTACCCCTTAAGTAGAAACACACACCAAGCATAAGAAAACATGATTTCCCATTTCTCTTCTGACCTAAGTATTATCTTGGTCCTGGTTGAACAGAGGAAACCATTGTAAAAACCACACACTGAAGTCTGTGCCTCAGGACCCCAAAGTCTGCTCAAACCCAGACACAAGCAACAGTAGCACCCAAGAGAGAAGGATGTTGAAAGAACAGGGGACTCTGTGAGGAAATCAAGAGTTCCATCAAGACCATGGTATGTGTGCTCACAGTAGTATTTAAAAAGCCCTGTTTGGGGAGTAACTAATGATGTAAAAAGAGAAGACATCATCTAGATACAAGCACTACAAATAGTACAACGAGCTGAGGAAATAACCAAAATTATATACGCCAAACAGTTTTGCTTTGTTTTTAGTGTATGGTCTGTGGGCATGTGTCTCTGGTGCATGTGCATCTGGGTGTGCAGGTTCACCCATGAGCATACCCTTGGAGACCAGAGAAGAGTGTTGGGTGTCTTCCTCAATTGCTCCCCACCTTAGGTTTTAAAACAGGATCTCTCACTAACCCTCAAGCTCACTACTGTAGCTAGTCTGACTGGCTAGGACTCTGGGGTCCTCCTGTCTCTACTCCTTGTACTGGAATTATGGATGTATGCAGTCATACTGGGTTTTACATGAGCACCAGGGACTTGAACTCCAGTCCTCTTGTTTTCATAACAAGCAGTTATGTCTTGAGACATTTTGCCAGCACTAATTTAAACTTTTGCTCATTAACCAATAACTTACTCTGTCACAGTGATCTTATCAAATACTTCTATTCATAAATGACTTTCAAGAAAACATTTTTTTTCTTAAAGAAAATTTTGGCAGGTACATTAAAAGCAAAGCAAAGTACTTTCTTATATTTGTTATATAAAGATTTAAAATAGTTGAAGTGGAGTAATCATCCTCTTGTAATTGGATCCTTAACTATTTGTGTTTGACAATGATCTTATGTCCATCATATAAAGTGATTTGTAATCATCTGAACATTGTATATTGCAGTTAGTAAATGTAAAATCATTAGCATCTGTGGTGGTTTGAATAAGAATGGCAACCAAAAACTCATATATTTGAATTATTGATCATTAAGGAGTTGCCTTATTAAGACAAGGATTAGGAGGTATGGCCTTGTTGGAGGAAGTTTAGCACTGAGGGTGGGCTTTGGGGTTTCAAATGTTCAAGCCCCACCTAATGTCTCTCTTTCCTGATGCCTGTGGCTCTGTATGTAGAACTCTCAGCTACCTTTCCAGCACCATGTCTGACTGCATGCTGCCCTGCTTCCTGCTATGATGACAATGGACTAAGCCTCTGAACTGAAAGTCAGTAATAATTAAATGTTTTCTTTTGTAAGAGTTGCTATGATCACAGCAAAGAAATTCTAAGACAGCATCTAAAAACACCTCTTGTACAAGCAATAATATTTTTACTGATAAGTTATACCTATCAATGGGTATATCAACCACTCTCCAGACAGGCCCCATACCCATGAGTATTTGACCTATACAAAATGGACTGTGTGGCTTTTGTGTGTGTGTGGTTTTTGGTTTGGCTTGGTTTGGTTTGGAAGGTTTCTTATCCTAGTGGTTTTTTGTTTGTTTTCTATTTTGCTTGTTTTTGAGAGAAACATGAAGTTATGTGGGTAGGGAGGTGAGGAGGATCTGGAAGGAATTACGTGAAGGAAAATAATATGTTAAAAATACATTGTATAAAAAGTTCTTTTTAAAATTAAAAAGGATACTCCCTACATAGATGCTGAAGTATTTAGAATATGTTAAAAATACATTGTATAAAAAATTGTTTTCAAATAAAAAAATATTCCCTACATAGATGCTGAAGTATTTAGAATATTCAGAGTTAAGATTTTCTACATGGAGAACATTCTCAACTCATTTTGCTGTTTACATCTTAACGTTAAATACTCCTCCCTGGTTCTACTGTCTCTCTGCATGCCTTGCAGGATCGCATTCGTCAAAAATGTTTTATTTAAAAAAAAAAATTTCCTGAAATAGGGAGGTAGTTCAGTGGATGAGAGCCCTTGTTCTGCCAACACAAGAGCCTGAGTTTGAATCCTTAGTACAGTGCTAAAAACCAAGTGTGGCTACATGTGCCTGCAACCCCAGCATAAGCAACCAGGGACAGAAGGATCCTAAGAGCATGGTGACCAAACAGCTGAGCTGAAATAGAGTTCACCATTCAGTGAGGGGCCTTTTCTCAAGGTAATAAAGCAAAGAGAAGTAGAAGATATTCTGTATCCTACTCATGTTCACAAGTGCATATATATATATATATATATATATATATATATATATATATATATGTCACACTCGCAAACATACACACACACACACTTTCCCTATTTATGAAGCATTTCACTTCTTATGGATACTACTATATTGTAGTCCCTGTTAATGCATTCTAATAAAGAACATAAATTTATCAAATTAAAATTTTTACTCTAGGGCTAGGCAGATGGCTCAGAATTAAAAGCACATACTGCTTTTCTAGAGGACCTGAGTTCAAGTGCTGGTACCCACATTAGTCTGGTCATAACCACTTGTAATTTCAGCCCCAAGGGATCTGACACCCTCTTCTGGTCTTTGCCAGCACCTGAACGCAACTCTCACACAGTCTCATTGAAATATTCTTCCCACATGTAGAGTTTTCTAAATTCAATTATAAAATTGCAGAATTATATCACATACAACATATGATCTCTTGTTTAGTTTTTCCAGTTTCTGTTATGTAAGATAAGCCATAGAGCCTTCTTGTTTAAGAAAAGGATATATAGACCAGGCAAGAGACAACTGATATTTAAAGCAGTCAACAGTATCAAATACATTGCCCACCACAACTCAAATGGGAAAAAAAAAAGCCACCTGTGTCCACATATGGTTAGTTTTATCAACTCAGAAAGCCATTTTTGAAAGAGAAATGTATTTTACAAGGAGTCTGTAAATGGTTGGGAAAAGAAAATGATCATTGGCCAAGCTTTAAGATGTGAACTTGTCTCCAAGTGAGAACTCTGTTACTTAGAAGAGATATTTTTAAAAGTCAAAGGGAAATACTTCTACATACAGAATATTCTCAATTCTAATTTTGTTGTTTACCTTTCAGTGTCTAAATATTTCATATTTGGTGGCTTCACATACTACCAGATAAGATCAAGGTTAGGTAGGCAAATAAGGTATTGTCCACAAACCCACACACAGGGAGATTTTAATGCCAGTGTGACAATATTTTGCTGCTTTTTTAAAATTAATTTCTATTTTTTACACTCCATATTTTACCCCCCCAAACACCCTCTGACTGTTCCACATCCCATACCTCCTGCCCATGCCTCTGTCTCCAAATGGATGTCCCCATGCCCACCCCACCTGAACTCTAAACTCCCTGGGGCCTTCAGTCTCTTGAGGATTAGGTGCATCATCTCTGAATGAACACAGTCCTGGACATCCTCACTGTATGTGTGTTGGGGGGCCTCATATCAACTGGTATATGCTTTCTGTTTGGGGGTCCAGTGTTTGATAGATGTTGGGGGTACAGATTAATTGAGATTTCTGGTCCTCCCACAGGATCGCCCTTCTCCTCAGCTTCTTTCAGCCTTCCCTAACTCAACATCAGTGGTCAGCTGCTTCTGTCCATTGGTTGGGAGCAAATATCTGCATCTGACTCTTTCAGCTGTTTGTTGGGTCTTTCAGAGGGCAGTCATGATAGGTTCCTTTTTGTGAGTGCTCCATAACCTCAGTAATAGTGTCAAGCATTGGGACCTCCCCTTGAGCTGGATCCCACTTTGGATCTTCATTGGACCTTCTTTTCCTCAGGCTCCAAAAATTCTACCAGAGAACTTCTCCAGCTGATAAAAAACATTAGCACAGTTGCCAGATATCAAATTAACTCAAATGAATCAGTAGCCTTCCTTTATACAAATGATAAACAGGCTGAGAAAGAAATTAGGGAAACAAATCCCTTCACAATAGCCACAAATGCATGTAAAATATAAAATATAAAAATATAAACTATCTTGGA
Source organism: Mus musculus (assembly GCF_000001635.26). Taxonomy (NCBI): domain Eukaryota; kingdom Metazoa; phylum Chordata; class Mammalia; order Rodentia; family Muridae; genus Mus; species Mus musculus. Next base: position 59,542,925 of record NC_000078.6, on the reverse strand, counting down.
GAAACTCTAACCAAACAACTTAAAGACCTAAATGACAATAACTTCAAGTCTTTGAAGAAAGGAATCAAAGAAGATCTCAGAAAATGGAGAGATCTCCCATGCTCATGGATTGGCAGAATAACATAGTAAAAATGACCATGCTACCAAAGGCAATCTATAGACTCAATGCAATCCCCATCAAAATCCCAACACAATCTTCAAAGACATGGAAAGAGCAATTCTCAAATTCATCTGGAAAGGTAAAAAATCCAGAATAGTGAACACAATTTTTAACAATAAAAGAACAGCTGGGGGAATCACCTTTCTTAACTTTACTATAGAGCAGTAGTGATTTAAAAAAAAAACTGCATGGTTTTTGTACAGAGGCAGACACGTTGATCAATGGAATAGAATTGAAGAGCCAGAAATTAAAACCACACACTTACAGACACTTGATCTTTGACAAAGATGCAAAAATATACAATGGAAAAAAGAAAGCATCTTCAATAAATGGCGATGGTCTAGCAGGCTGTCTGTATTACAAAAATGAAAGAGATCCATATTTGGTACCTTGTACAATGCTCAAGTCCAAGTGGTTCAAGGACCTCAACATAAAACCAAATACACTGAATCTAATAGAAGAGAAAGTGGGAAAAAGCCTTGAACTCATTGGTACGGGCTGGGGGGGGGGGGGTGGATTTCCTAAACAGAACTCCAATAGCTCATGCTCTAAGATGAAGAATTGATAAATGGGACCTCATAAAACTGGAAAGCTTCTGTAAGACAAAGGACATAGTCAATAAGACAAATCGGCAACCTAGAGATTGGGGGAAAAAATCTTCACTAACCCTACACCCAATAGAGTGCTAATATCCAAAAATATATAAAGAACTCAAGAAGTTAATCAACAACAACAACAAAAAAAACTAAACAACCCAATCAAAAAATGGGGTATAGAACTAAACTGAGAATTCACAACTGAGGAATCTTGAATGGCTGAGAAGCACCTAAAGAAATGTTCCAAGTACTTAGTGATCAGAGAAATGCAAATCAAAACGACCCTGAGATTCCACCTTACACCAATCAGAATAGCTAAGATCAAAGCCTCAGGTGACAACACATATTGGAGAGGATGTGAAGAAAGAGGAACAATCGTCCATTGCTGGTGAGATTGCAAACTGCTACAAACCACTCTGGAAACCAATCTGGAGGTTCCTCAGAAAATTGGAAATAGATCTAACTGAAGGCCCAGATATACCACTCTTGAGAATATACTCAAAAGGTACCCCACCATGCCATAGGGGCACGTGTTCCACTATGTTCATAGCGACCTTATTTGTAATAGCCAGAAGCTAAAAGCAACCTAGATGTCCCATGACAGAAGAATGGATACAGAAAATGTGGTTCATTTACATGATGGAATACTGCTCAGCAATCAAGAACGAGAACATCCTGAGTTTTGCAGGCAAATGGATGGAACTAGAAAATATCATCCTGATTGAGGTAACTTAGACCCCAAAGGACAGGCATGGTATATACTCACTAATATGTGGATATTAGCAAAAAAAAAAAAAAAAAAAAAAAAAAAAAGTACAGAATACCCAAGATACAGTCTACAGAACTCAAAAAGGAAATGCCCAAATGAGGATATGAGGATGCTTCAGTTCCACTTAGGAGGGAAAAGAAAGCAATAACAAGTGGGGAGAGAGACAGGGACCTGGGAGGGAAAGTGGATGGGGGATGAGGAGTGAGGGCAGAGAGGGGAACCTGATCTGGTATTGGGTGAGAGTAAAGAACTGAAGCCCTGAGGGCCAGCAGAAAAAATGGAAACAGGTAACCTCGAGAAAGAGGTTGGGGGACCCTCCAGAATGCACCAGAAACTGGGAGGTGAGAGACTCTCAGGACTCAAAGGAAAGGACCTTAGATGAAATGCCGGACAGTAGGGAGAGAAAACCTATAGAGCCCACCTCCAGCAGGAAGACAGGACATCAAGTGAGGGATGGGGTTGCCATCCCACAGTCATAACTCCGACCCATTGTTGTTCCTATCTGAAAGAATTACAGGGATGGGAATGGAGAAGAACCTGAGGAAAAGAAGGTTTGCTAGTGTTTTAAAATAGATCAGGCATCACTAAGTGGATTCAGGGTGTTTAACACAAAGCACTAATTGACTGGGGAAAGAGGAGAGGGGGGTCTGAAGGGGTGGGATTTAGGGCTGGGCTTATTCTAAACACATCACATGCATGTATAAAATCATCAACAATATATTTTAAAAATAAGGCAACCAAAACAAATTCTAAGCAAGCAAAGACACCAGGATAAAAGCATAAGCTATGATTACAATGTCCATTCACCACAATGACCAACACGCTCTGAAGAAAACTTTAAAAACTGAGGGTCTTAAACCTAGGCAGCTAGTGAGTTTGTTGAGAGCAGACTTGTGAGTGCTTAAATAATTGTTTCCTAATTTTGTCCAGACACAGCTTGAACTAACCAAAACGCATTGCTGAAGTATTTTCTATGTCCCTCTGAAAGGTGAGCACTAAACTAAAGTCAATGTACTTTAAAAGCAAATCCACTAAAGAAAGCAGCTCTCAGAAAAAGCGTTTTTTTTTTAATTCAGCATTTGCAGACTAGTTATATAATGGGAGGATGGTTAAAATTCCTTAATACTTGGATCTACACAAATCCTCCTCTTCCTAAGGGAAAATATAAACTGAAAGCCTTTCCCTTTCATGCAGAGAATAAAAGCATCAATCTAGTCTGAGGGAAGCAAATATTGTCCTAGAATTAAAATACATAGCCTTTGGATCTTGTGAGTGCCTCTGGTCTTGGTTATCTCTTGGTTCCTTTGCCTTTGATGATCCTCCAAAAATAGAGGGTACATGCAAGGACCTCAATGTACAGAGCTCCCCACAGATCCCTACCCACCTGGCAGCAGACAGCCTTTTTTGTAGGAATAGTCACACTCTTCCCCCACAATTTAGCAAGACTTATCATGAAATGTGACTGTGCAGGACAAGCAGGAGACTCAATTACTTCATCTACCTCCCCTGCTCTGCTTCTGGAGACACTGAGCCACAGGTAGCCTTCTTGAGTAGCATCTATATTATCTGCACAACGAGGCTATCGGCACTGTGGTTGTAAACAATATGCTCAATCCTACTAAATATAAATCCTAATGGATAAGACAAATCACTTGTGAATCCCATTAAGGAAATGGAGTTTCATCTTACTCAAAAAGAAAACATGATAGGGGGTTGGTGGAGTATCCTTGATCTCATATTCAGAAGTAAATGATCCTACATAGCAAAAAATAAAGGCTAGTTCAAATAACCTTAGTGTGTGTGCTTTTCTAGGTGAAAAGGGGGGAAAGGTCATTTTTGTTGGATGTCTAGATTAAGCAGTGAAGAAAAACACCATGAGCTCTTCAAATATGCTTTCATCCTCATCTTACTGGAAGTGACCTGTGTGAACTCCAGTTCACATGCTACTTAACTGAAAGCAGCTTCCCACTTGAAGGGTATTTCCCTATCACTAAATACATCTCAACACACAATCTTCCATTACTGTACCCTGCTATCTCCTCCAATGAAAATCATATAATTGCAGCTGTAGTACACAAAGGGAAACCCTGGGAACACATGTACATATCCAGTATCCGATTTATGACTTGAAATGCTAAAACATCAGATGCAGTTCACGGAGAGAAATTCCTTCCACAAATGGGAGAATCTTCCAGACATCTGATCCAAACGCTGGTCTTAATTTGAGACATTAAGTCATTCTACCTGAAAGAGGTGAATACCATTTACCAGGAAAATGCAGTGTATTCGTATGGTTGCCATTTATCTGTGTGGGTTACTTATAAGCCTGCTCTCATGATCTGCATTTGTCAGGCCTGCTTATCAAAAGGCATTGTGAGAAAAGTTGCTGTGAACACGCTGTTCTAGGAAAGCTTTCATTTAATCAGAGAACAATCCTAGCAAAATAGCTTCAGATGGAGTTCCTAGCTTGACAATCCTTAGATGATAACCCCATCTGTTTACTCACTTGTTCATTTTAAGTAAAATTTTAGTTTAAGTCAACAAACATATATATATATTGAACTTGGGATATTTGCAGTACAACCCCATGGAAGAAGGTAAATACCATAACATAAAGTATAAAGCAGAAATTTTGAATTCAACAGCTTTAGTACTGATAATCTGTCTTTGGTTAAATCATTCTATATTTAACGGGTTCCCCTCAAAACGGCCAATTGTGTCTTATGTTTTCCTTGCTCTCTCAATTTCAGAAATTAGTCTAGGCAAGATCAAAGTCAAAATGGCTCAGTGAAAGAATTCTCTGATGCTCTAGTGCTATGGATTGAATTTAGCATGTTTATTAGAAGCAGCATTCGGCTGGCTAGCACCATAATTTTTAATAGATTTAGCAACTCAAGGAAGTTATCACAACACCGCTTCTCTTGCTTCACTTTTGACTTTGATCGTCAGAAAATAAATTACTGCTTATGAACTCAGACTAATAAACTATAAATTTTGGTATTAAAAGTTCAAATGACTAAAATACAGGTGTGATCCAGTAATAGAATATGTTCATAGCATATGGGCTCAATCTCCAGCACCACTAGTAAAAGGATTTCTTTTACTATTATTTAATCATTATGTATAAATGAATATAATTGCATTTTTGTATTAAGAAAAACTTGTAAAACCTTATTGCAAAGGATACCTCACACTTTAGCTATGGCATATAGAGAAATATGGGACTGACCTGTAACTTCTGCCCCACTGGCTAGATTTTAGACTCTGCTCTGCAGGTTGCTGAAAGATAAAACGCTAAAATGAATATTACAGGGGTAATTGACCACTTTTAAGTTGGACTTGAGGCTCTGGGAGAAAACCCATGCATATTACTGTTAAGACAGGTCAAATGTCCATCACTGGGGATATAACTGACACTAGAGGAAACCCCATACCCTTGTTTGCTAACTGGAAATGCTGTCAAATTGTCTTCTAAACATTTATGTTTATACACATAAATTAGTGGTGCTCCAAACCTTGGTCAGAGAAGCTTCTTCTTATAATGGGATTCAGGCAGTTCAGAGACTCTGGATACCTGGTCAAAGTGTTGAGAATAAGTGAGTGTTGTGTGCTCAACCCTAAATGGAAAGTGTATAACTACTCCCACACCCCCTCAATGCTTATGGAACACCACGGAAGAGGGAACAGGAACACTGTGAAAGCCAGCAGACAAAGACTAACTCTATGAGATGCTATCACTATGACATGACATCACTGTTTTACCCGTGAACCCACAACAGCTATGATTACCCTCACAAGACCTGCAAAGGTTAAGCCAGTCAACAATCCATCATGGAGGAGAGAGGAGCATGTGGCCCCATACTCACCTGAGGAGCTACTGGAAATGTATGGCTTCTGGGCGATAAGGAGTTTTCTTCAAAGGTGTGCCATTGAATTGAATTGATTGTGCCCATATCCAGAACTGGGAGAGAGTAAGATCTGTGATCTTAAATTGACACTTTTGTGATAATTTATCAGAGCAGCCATCAGAAGCTAGTGTAGATCCATATGCTACAAAAGGTACTAACAAGCTCAAGGACCAAGACTGTACATTTTATAGAGAGCTGCTATAATTTAAATGTCTGCAAGTGAAGAAATTCTTAGATCATTTATACTATGGAATCCTGAAATCGTTTACATATAAACATCTGAAATCATACTCACAATTACTCCAGCTCATTTTTTTTTCTCAAAAAAAATAAAATGCTATAGAAAGTGTTGAATAAGGGTCCCCAATGAAGGAGTTAGAGAAAGTACTCAAGGAGCTAAAGGGGTCTGCAACCCTATAGGAGGAACAATATGAACTAACCAGTACTCCCCACCCCAGAGCTGTGTCTCTAGTTGAATATGTAGCAGAGGATGGTCTAGTCATCCATCAATGGGAGGAGAGGCCCTTGGTATTTCGAAGATCATATGCCCCAGTACAGGGGAATGCCAGGGCCAGGAAGCGGGAGTGGGTAGGTTGGGGAGCAGGGTCAGGGGAAGGTATAGGGGGATTTGGAGATAGCATTTGAAATGTAATTAAAGAAAATATCTAGTAAAAAAAAAGAAAAAAAAGAAAGTGTTGAATATTTCTCTACATAAGCCATCTCAATTCCATTCTTTCTTCTTCCTCCCACACTAAATGCTACCTTCAAACACTTGGGTATTAATTTCACATGCAGCTTTATTAATGATTTTAGACTCTGCTCTGCAGGTTGCTGAAAGAGAAAACGCTAAAATAAATATTACAGGGGTAATCGACCACTTTTGAGTTGGACTTGAGGCTCTGGGAGAAAAACCCATGCATAGTACTATTAAGACAGGTCAAATGTCCATCACCGGGGATGTAACTGACACATCTTGTGTGTCTGTATCACTCTATGTATTCACATCTGAACTGAGTTTGCTCCCAACATTATTTCTGAGGATTAGCCACTTCGGCTTTAGTTCACTTGTTTCACTCCTCTGTGATATTTTTGGTAAAACACAACAAAACAAAAATCTGTAATGCACTGTTATCATTCTATTGAACAATGCTTTTGTCCCCACCAATAACTTGCTATTCATAATAAGGACACAATAAACATCAGGATGAATGTTTTCTGATGCACAGGTTCACAGATCTACAGTAAAGACACAGAAGCGAAATGTGTGTATTAGACCACAACGCCTTTAACATTGCTAGATGTTGTCATGCTGTTCTACAAGGCAACTAAGATTGCTTTGAAATTCCCCTCAGAATTAAATACAATAAATTTGCATAAAGATGCTGCATTGGTCTCAGTGAGTTGAGCATCATCAGAAATTTCTCTGCCGTTAAGCTATCACCCCTGAGCTATCTTTCTGGTTCTAGTTAAAGCATTTTTAAATTATATATAGCAGTATCTGCTAAAGAGCTCTGATTTAAAGATAAAAAATTTATTTGGTTTTATAAGAAGCAACCCTTATGAGGCTCTGAAAATGTAAAAAATATTTCCCTTGAATTTACTGACAACTGGCCTAAAACAGATTACCAATATCAAAGTTAAGCTATGTTCCAGAGGGAGGTTGTTCGTCACTTTCAATGGTGATGAATTAAAAGAGCAAGAATAAGACCTGGATGTCCTCAGTACCAGAGCACTTTTATAGTATGTGCAAGGCCATGGGTTCAGTCCCCAGCACTACAAAAGTAATATAAGCAATGATGTAATCATCTTTGTCAGTATCGTGTCTGAAGTAAAACTTGTGTAAATCTTACAATTAATAACCATTGTAACTTCTATATTACAGATGAATAATTTGTCACACATAAAGATAAATAGTTTACTCAAAGTTACACAGAGGAGGAATCCAGAACTGCAGTCCATAAACATTTCAAAAAACCACCAGCTTTCTTTGCTTCCTGACAGCAATATGTTTCCTTCGACAGATAACACTTTAGAATTTGGTAACAGTTTAGAAATTTTTACTGAACAAGTAAAATAAATTATAACTTTAAAACTAAATTAAATAAGTGATATTAAATTTAAAATATGATAAATTATGTAAGTAAAGAGAAACTTTAAAAATAAGAAACCTAGAAAGAGGAGTCATTTTATTCTGTCAATTTTCTCAGCAGCTGGACAAATACAAGATTTCCCTTAGCCCAGAAAACAAATGAAGTTGTTCAGCATTTTCTCAAGGTCATAACAGAAACACACAAGAAGCTGTGATCACTTCATACTCAACTATCCACAAACAAAACTCTAGGAGGTTTATTGAGAATAACTTCAAGACATTCATAACTTCTAAGGTTGGTCAGAAGACCAAGAAGCTGCCAAGCCTCTACAGTACTGAAATTGAATCTTTGGATATAAAAACAAACTTCATTTGTAAAGGGATCTGTGCATCCCAGACTGGATGCCCACAACACAAATCTATATTCTTGCTGCCATGGAAATGAGAAAGAAGTCTAAGTTGATCCTGACAAGCCAAACTTCAATGTCAACCAGGACTCTGTCCTTTCTACAGGAGGGATAAAGACACTGTGTGTGGTGATTATTCTTGGTTATCGGTTGATTATATCTAGATTAACTAAAACCCAATGTCTATACACACCTATGCACGTTTGTTTTTCTTAATTAAATCACTTGAAGTGGGAAATCCACTTCTAATCAGGATCCCTGATATGGGAAGATACACCTTTAATCCAGATATTTTGAGTGGGAACACTCACTTTTCATCTGGGTCACACCTTCTGGTGGCAGCCTATATAAAAGGCATGGAAGAAGCCTGCCCTCTATGCTTCTTTGCTCTCACTCTTGCTAGCAAGTACTTCACTGGCAGTAGAGCCTACTTCTTTATGACTTCAGTGTATACTGAAGACTGGTGAAACATCTAACCTTGAAAACTAAACAACTATTGGACCCATGGACATTCATTTGATAGGCAGTCACTATTGGAAGCCATTCTAATAAGTCAGGATAGGAACTCTGAATAGGGCCATTATGGCCTTTAACATAATTGACTGGTGCTGGGAGCCAACCTGTAAACTTAACTTCTATTTTCCTCCTCATTGGTGCCTGTTCGGAAATGAAGTGCCAGGGGCAGGTCTGTAACCTGGAGGTGTAGATTTGTTGGGGAGTAACTAGAAACTGGTGCTAAACACTGGCTTGTTAGGGAATAACCTGGAAACTGATAGTGGATGCTGGTTTATTAATTAGCTTGAGTTCAACCTTAGGTCAGGTTCTCTAAGATGGAGCCTGAACCCGAAAGATCTGGTCTCTTACCTTTTTGTGAAATAAAAAGCTGATGACCCAAAGCTGGGGCAGTAAGTATGGGAGCAGGACTTCTGGGCAGAGAAAGTCACAAGCAAATGTGACAGACTCAGGAGTCTCAGAAAGGCAGACAGGAGGGAGATGGATGGAGCTGGAAGCAGGCAGTGAGAACCATGTGGGGAGACAAAATGGCATATACCAGGTTAAGTTAGTAGCTAGCTGACTAACCCCAGCAAAAAGCCAACAAACTGTAAACAGTGTAGAAGCCTCCATGTCTTAATTAAACCTGGGGTGAGGTGAACAAAAGTACCACAATAATAAAGGAATGTGATTGTGTATCAGCGACAACGGGGTGGACTTGTGGCAGCTATAATTTGTCAACTTTACTACATCTAGAATTAACTAAACCCAAAATGTGGGCACACCTGTGAGGGAGGTTTTTCTTAATTAAATCACTTGAAGTGGAAAGATCCATTTCTAATCAGTTTCATTGAGGTAGGAAGATACCCTTTAATCCAGATCTTTTGAAAGCCTCCTTTATTCTGGGCCACTCCTTCTGATAGCAACCAATATAAAGGACATGGAAGAAAGAAGCTTTATTTCTCTGCCTGCTTTCTCTCACTCTTGCTAGCAAGTCCATTCCTTCACCGGCAGTAGAGCCTACTTCTCCATGACTTTAGTGTATACTGAAGACCACTTAGACATCCAGCTTTTCAGACTGAACAACTACTGAGTTCATGGACCTTCGTTTGGTAGACTGTACCTGTTGGAAGTCATCCTAACAAATCTCTTTTACATAGAGAGAGAACCCTGACTGCCACATTACCTTTTTCAGCCTCTTGAAACCACTTCAGTTCCTCATCTCTTGTGCCATACCATCCTTAACACATCTATGGATACTGAAGTCATTCAAACTCAGGCCTGGATCAGCCCGTATCTCTTGTTCCTCTTACCCAATTAGCATCCCTGTGATTACATAGGTCTCATAGGTAATACAGGATACTTTCCTAGTATCAAGTTTTCCTGATTTCACAACAATATTAATTGTCTTTTGTCATATATACTGTATCATCATATTCACAATTCCTGGAGATTGGGACATGGGTAAATTTAAGAAGCCATTGCACCATATAGACACTATTTTAACTTCCTTGGATAAATGTACTAAATATAGGACAGTATCTCCCCCTCAAGTAAAATCAAATGTTAGATGAATAATTTTGTCCTTTGAACACCACTTTTTTTTAAAAACTAAATAAATTTTTTTCTTATGAATGTTCTTCCATAGCCACAAAATATAAGGAGCTATAAAAGGTGTAAGGAACATATAATTCTGCTGCTTTCTGATTTCATCCGGCAAAATATCAATCCTCTTGACAAATTAGTGTAGACAAATTGGTCATTTTAGCATTTTGCTTTCTGGTTTACCATGTTTAAGAATGTTTACCATGTTTACGAATCTGTTTAGAAGCCAATTTTTAGATAAATAATTTTTTGTTCTTGTAGTTTTTTTCCTTTGTTCTGAGAATGCATATACATTTAAACAACAACAAAAAAATCACACACATAGATTTTATAAAATACTTTACTTTCCCTTACTACTAACAATATTTTAAAACTCTTTAAAAGGCTAAATAAATGCATATGTTAAAACTGTAGAATTTCTTTCTCATTACTCCAAGTGAAAGGCTATAATTTCATATCTTGCCAAGTTAATATAATTTTCATCAACTGAAGTACACAGTTCAATCTCAAAGCCTTGAAAATAAATGAAACGATAAAGAAATGAACAGGCAGATCAATCCATCTGATCCTGGAAATTCATCAGAATGTCTAATTCTGTCCTTTGACATTAGCCTTTATTGACTTGGTCATCTGAACAAATGAGTTTCTACTCTCACACCTTCAATTTCATGCTTCACTATTTCCAGAACTAAATTTCTTTAATATTAAGCACATCCTTAGTATTTGCTCCAGTGGGGAGAAAATCCATTTTATAACAATCTTAACCTTAAAATTATTCTTTTATAAAATCTTTGGAAAGACCTTTAAAAAAATCTATTTCTATGGACCTGTTCAAACATGTCTGTAATAATACCATATTTATCAAGTTCTCAAAACTGGGACACATTTTTTTTCTCTAGTAAAAATATTTACCCTTTGTTTCCATAAGAAATATCTTTTCTAGTTTAGGAGATTTATTGCTACAAATACATCTATAAATTTAGGTCAATAATGTGGGTTTGAATAAACATGAATGCAAAAATACTTCAACCAAATTCTTATTTCATTATATACCTAGTATGACAAAAAGATTTCAAAATATAAAGTTTTATGGGTTTTATGACATTACAACTCATTTTACAATATCCTAAAAAATTAATATCATTTCTTAGGCTTTTATCTCAATACTCCAAAGATTAATGACTGTTTACAAAGACTGCCTTGTAAAACTAAAACATGTTCCATTAGATTAACAGCTATTGTGTTAATAGTACCATTATCCTTTCTTTTAATATGAAGGATAATAAAATATAGATTTAGGAATATTATAGTATAGCTGAGAGGAAAGTTAGCCGCTCTGTCTTGGAAGAAATCGTAAAGATTTCAACTGCATCAGACAATGAAACTTTCAACATATTTTATAGTATTCTTCTTCTAGGAGTGCCTACTGGGAAGTCACTTCTCATAAAGAATTATCTTTCATGGAATATTCATAAGATATAAGACTCACAGCATTTTCTCTACATGTAGGTATATTCCATGACTGTAGTTGAGGACTATTTACAAAATATATACAATATTTCCTAATTCAACCAATGTATATATTGTTTTTAATTATCTTGCCTTTTCCCAACTGTTCATTCATGAACCCAAGACCAGAATATAAAGTCTGGCAGTTGAATTTTAAAAGACACATATCCTTCTGTGATATCACTTGGGCCAATAAATGACTTGAACGTTCATTTAGATTTATGTGCCCTAATCACCATAGTGACTGTCAACAGAGTGATAAAAGGAATTGTGATAAAGATCAGGCCTTAGAAGAGGACAGCAGCATATTTAGCTACTTACACCATAACTGCAGAAGGACAGCAACATATCGCTTCAAGTTTGTGTTTCTTGCTACAAAAGTCAATGCTAAAATATAAAATGCTGCCTTGTTCCTAACAGGGACAGAAGATGAAATATTTAGGTTAGTGAATGTTGACAAAAATATTATACTGAAAAGCTAAGAATATAATCAATATAATCAAATATAAATATGCACTAATTCATCCATAATGAATTTATTTCATCAAATATTTGCGTGGAAATTATTTTTGTGAGATTGTGTCAGTACCTCGGAGGACACAAAGCAAAGGAAACAACCATGGTCTTAGGTACGGGAAGTGAAACCATTACTGCATTGTGGAGACATGACAGGATTTGTGTTATGAGTGTTAAATGAGTGAGCACGGTGGAAACACACAGCCAAACACTTAAGACAGAAACTGCCAAATGATAAAGGGCAAAGAAAAAAATTTTAAGAAGTTGGAGACAATGAATCTGCAATGTCATTTGATAAAGTACTAAGAAATAAATGATTAAAATAAAGGTACTTACCTAATATTGAAATGAGAGTTAAAAAGCCATTCAGTGCAGGAGAAAAAGTATGTGTCAATACGTTTTGCATAGGAGCAGGGAGAGAATCCTGTGTCAGTGATTGAAGGATAAAAGGCAAAGGAAACAATCATGTTCTTAGATACAGGAAATGAAACTGGATGCTTTATACCTTAGGTATGGCATGGAGAGTATAAATCCTTCCTTACTCCTGACACCTGTTATGTTACTGGGATGAGAAACATTTTGAAGAAGCTGCTAAGAAATAAAAAGAAGGAAAGGTGGTTCGGGGGTAGAGCAATCCCTAACTGGATAACATCTGAGGCAACTCGACTGTTAGAGTTTTAAATGTTTTTCAATCATTTGAGATGACTTTTGGCTTCTTATTGCCCCATAGGCTTTGTCTCCTCAAATATCCTTGATAGAACCTCAGATCTCAGCCTCTGATTCTTTCAGTTTGCTCATGTATATGACTCAATCCTGCCTGATGTACAATTCACATCATGTTGTTGAGCATATTTTCTGCTTTCCTGACCTCCTTCACTGAATGTCTTCAGACAAGATTTTATGCATTGATGGAATAATCCACATACCCTATTTACACTCTCTTGACTGCCTACCAGGGATACACAAGCTTTAGACATTACAAAGTCACTCAGTCATCTTCAAGGTTGACTCTAGAGCAGTATGCCCCAACTATTTATGGAAGAGCAACCCATCCCCTACTTAGTCTATATGCTTTTTAAATCATTTGAGATGAATTCTCAAATGAATTCTCAGTATGTGGGTTGTGACCCGTTCAGGGTTTAACAGCCCTTACACAGGGGTTGCCTTATACCATCTTTATATCAGATATTTTCACTATAGCTCATAATAGTAGGAAAATTACAAAGTAACAATGAAATAATTTTATGATTGGGTCATTGCAACATGAGGAACTGTATTAAGGGGTCACAGCATCGGGAAAGCTGAGAACCATTGCCCTAGAGAATCTCACAATCAGGTTTTGTAAATGGCAAATTTTTAATCTCATGTTTTAAATAAGCTTACTATTTTGTGCTTGGTAATACTGTTAGCTATCATTGCTACTAAGGACTACAAATTACAAACTGGACACAACAGCAGGCCCTTAGGCAATTGTGCTGACTGGTTAATGGGTTGAAAGTCTTACCTTTAGTGTCACCTCTTCCCAAGGATTTTCATTTTAATTTTTCAGAGTTGTTTCTCTATAGTATGAATTTGTCTACCCCAGTCTCACTAAAACCTTTAGTAAATCCTAGTTTACATAATCTGGGTCTCAGACATGACATGATACATGTTTTGTTTCTAATGCCATTGTTGTTGAAAGAATTTCATCTTACAATGGAAATAAATGGGAACAAATTCTTCATGAACCAAATCCAGGATTGGGATCAATCTTAAAATGCTAGCCTGTGGTTTGTAGTGCAACTCCAAGGTAGAGTGTATAGTTAGCATGTGTGCAAAACTCCCAGTCATAATGACAGTAACAAAAAAGTGCCTGCCCCAAATATGTTCTAAAATAATATGCTTCTAATAAATAAACATATTCCATCATCAATCACATTTCCAAGAGGCAAACATGGTCCCTTCAACTGCATAATTTTATAAGATTTCTATATAATCTCATAATTTTATAATTCTATATAATTGTTTTAATGGGACAGTCACAAAATAAAAACTATGCAAAGGATAGTCATGATGGTGAAAAGGTAAAGAACATTGCCAGGAAAAAACACAGGTTTTCTTTACAAAGAGAGGATGTATGATAAGAGCAATATTTATGCTCTGATAGTTGAAGGATCGTCATGTGGATGAACAAATGTGACAATTCTCTTCTGCTCCAGATGGCATACAGAGATTAAATTTTATATGAAGTTATATCTTAGCTTAATATAAGACAGTACATTAAAATAATGTTTGTCCAACTATAAAAGGGGCTTATGTAAAAGTAAAGTTTTGTAAAGTATTGATAAAGTTTGCCAAGTTTGTGTTCCAGCAACAAAAAGAGAAAAAAAAAAATCTCAGTAGTTCATCAAAGTTTCTTATTTACACTATCTGCCCAACACAGGTTCCCTCCCCCAAACAAAACATACTCATGGTAGCACTCTGAGACCCAAGATGACAGAGATTGTACCATCATATAATATTGCTATTTGAATACAGGTCTCCAGGGCTGCCAGGTCAGGGAAACATAATTTGGATCAAAATGAACTCAAGTGCTTCTGCCTGGAATGCATTCCTATCATTTGTACTTAAATCTTATCAGCCAAAGCATCCAAGAACATGTTTAACGTTAAGGAGATGGGGCACATCATAACCAAGTACCTGGAAGGAGAAAGATGACAGGATTCTTAGTGACTACTTGTAACGTTTACACAACTCTGTAGGATTTAAGCCAAGTTGAAATAACACTAGATATTTTGGGGGAAAAAAAGATTAGATTTTTTTTTTAGCTCTTTAATTCTAGGATTATAGAATTCTAGCTTATCACGTAGGTCCTTTAAGATGGAGGATGTTGCAGTCAAATAAATAACTCTGGAGTGTTGAAATGCCTCATAGGAAAATCACTATGCTCAATATTTGAAGGTACTGAGCTGAGCTTACAAAGATCTTGGCTTGCAAGAGCAAAATATTGACAGGTCAACAGCTCTAACTCTGTTTGATAAGCCTGCCATGCTCCATCTTTCTCAAATATTTACGTTTGGCTTCTGCATAAGAGTTGTTGATTTTCAGTAGAGGCTGCGATGAATGACAGTTGATAACTGTTCTCTGTGTTGCATAGAATTTACTTGCAAGGTTTCCAGCTATTTTTCCATCTCCCACAGTAAACGTGTAAGCTGAGTTAAACAGGTGGCTTTAAATGCTGTCAGCTGTATTCTAGTGGCTTGATTGTGTCTTTCACTATGTAAAAGCCGCTTCTTATAGGTTATGTTATTTATATTAGTCTCCTGATTCATATTACTGCAGATATTGCTTAAATTGAGAGCAATTACCCAGCTCATTTTTGCTCATTTTAAACCTGCTGTGGCCTCAATATTTTTTCTAAATTATGGATCAAATAAGGACAGCTAACCATTTTCTGCATGGTAGAGCTGTATAGGTACCCTAGAAGTTACTTTAGAGATGACCTAATTCACCCAGTTGTCTTACATGTAAAAGGTAATAATGTTGGACATCTATTGATAGTGTTTTATGTTCTTGTCACTCAGCTAATGGTTTCTTGTGTAGTATCTCAATTACTCTCTCCAGCCCAGTAGAGTAAGCATTGTCATTATTATTGTGAGCCTCCACGGGGACTAGGACACCTACTGTCATGTGGACATCCAAAATGATCTCCTCTCTCCTAGTTTCAAATTTCAACTCTAGTTATAACTGTCACCTACACATGGGGGGGGGGGTGGAAGTGAGCCAATAAGGAATCCCAACAGGAAAAAAAATATTTTTCTGGGTTCTAAGAAGCTCTGAAAATCCATTTGCAAATCCTCTTGTCGGCAAGAATGTGGATAAATGGGCCCATACCTTTAAACCATGTGACATGGTGGAAGAGACAAAAATCAGGGAGTTAGCAATGAGAGCTTGTCTCCTAGTAATGTCAGAAGCTGTACCCATAAAGCCTCACTAACGCAACTGCCCAAACATGAGCTGAACAACGATGACATCAGGACACATGCCAAAGTGATGGGGGAAAACCCATGATGCCTCAACCCTATACAGAGAACTACAGGCAATTACGGAATGCCAAGAAGAGGAGAAGTAGTCCTCCCCATAGAAAAGCGCACCAACTGGGTTATTCCAGATCATATAGTCAGCCATGAAAACACACATATGAGTAACATTATACATACTGATCAGATTATATTTAGGAAGATATAAATATAGATACAGATACAGAGAGAGAGAGAGAGATGCCTGCAATAGCAATTATTGAAAAAAGAAATCACAAATGTGAAAGAGAGAAGAGGGGTGTACAGGAGGATTTGGAGGAAGGAAAGGGAAAGGAGAAATGTAATTATACTATAATCTCAAAAGTTAGAAAATTGTAACATTTTGAGATACTGAGCTAAGTTTTGGGGTTTTGGAACTGCTTCAGTTTATCATAGTTCTTATGTATTAAATGAAAGGAAATGACAAGATATTAATATAGTCTAAGAGAAAAATTATGTAGTACAATTTATTCGTGGAACAAAATGTAAAGCTTCCAGAAGCCCTGAAATGTTACCTAACCCAGGAAAACAAAAAACAAATACTGAACCTATTAAGCAGTGAGATCTGAAAACCTACAATTATTTCTAGGTTCTTTTCTATAGCACTTTCTTGGGTTTTTTTATATCAATAATGCTTATCTGTTAGTGAGAGATTTGTGATTTATATAATTTTCAATTTTATTAATATTTTAGATATTGTTTAATTTTCTACTTCAATCAAATTACATTTTATAATACCAACAAGGAGATTTAACCCATTTGTTTATTTTTTTTCATAAACTGAAATCAGGAAAATTGGGGGAAAAGGAACCTTGTTCGATCCCATCCCTGAACCTGAAAATATATCTGTGGAGTTTATTTAACAAACTGTTGCACACTGGGATGAAGAGATGAAAGCATGAAGACCTGAGTTCAAATCCTTAGAACCCCCCACCCAAAATTGTGCCTAGTTGTTCATGGCTATAACCCAATGGAGGGAGGCAGAAACAGGAGGATTTCTGGGGCTTGATGTGAAGCAGCCTAACAGCAGGCTCAGTAGAAGACCTCTGATCTCTAGTACATTCACAGACACACACACACACACACACACACACACACACACACACACACACACACGTTATACATGCCAAGAAGTGAAGACACTTCTCCTACCAACATCTACTCTTTGATAGAGAGTTTCTGTCAACACACCTCATACAGGCTGTGATACAGTCCTTTGGTACCCAATCCCCCAAAGTCCAGTCTCTATCCTGAGAGAAACCTGTGCCTGGTTCTGCAGCAATTCTACATTAAAGACTTCCTTCCAAACACCATGATAGGAGTCTCCACCACCAAAGCATCTACAGGTGTAAGGTGTTGGAAACTCCACCTCCGCCCTAGTGCTCTGAGGGCAAATGGGGAGGGGGATGCAGTATGACAAGTACTTCAAATGACAGCTCTGCACTCTAATTCTCTAGCAGAAACAAAGGAGACAAGTCTATGGTAAGTATGGATAAGATATGGACACATTGTGGGGTAAGGGTTTTGGCAGGCTACGCTGAAGATATAACCTTTATTCCTCTCACAATTTCTCTGGGAAAATCTGTCCAACTCAAAACAATGAACCTACAAATGATCCTTAGGGGCATAACTCATCTGGAAGCTGGAGGCTGCGTTCACAAGCATCTTCTGCCTGTCAGGCCCAATAGATCAGAGCAGGGAACAGCACTGATTTACAGCCTTGGCCCTGTTGCCAAATTCATAATTCATAATCCTAATTCATAGTCTTTATCCTTAAATTGAGAGCTATAATATGTCTGCCCCAGATACAAGGTGGTTTCTAATGAGCATGGCCATTTTTGAATGAGTGCCTTTCAAAATCGACAGTACTAGTTCATTTACTCCACCATATTATGCATTCTGAGTTCATAGTATTGAATGTAGGAACTGTTTATAGGAATATGATTTCTGCGATTAGTGCAAGTACCCCAAAAGAAACATTATAAGCTCCGTCTTTACTCGGTTTCCTTGTTTATCTTGACCTATATATGATTTTCAGAATATTGGCATTGCCCAAAATCTTTCTAAATTTAAGGGTGTTAATTGAACATATTACAATGCGCATGTTAGCTGTACATTTTAGAATGCCTCAGAGCTGCTCTTAAGACATGAAAAATTGATTTCTGCAACACTGGGTGCAATAACAGGGTGGTACAAGCGCTTAAGACAAATGTCCAAAAATTAAAAACAAAGGTGGAAGGATACAGCGAGTCCCTTTCATGCTCATCTAGTGTATTATTTTGAAATCCACTCACAGATGAGATGGTAGACAGATCTATAAATGATAAGAGATATGCAGTGATACACATATACTCTTTGTTTCTCAAATACTCTTAAATGACTTGGATTAAATCATTGACAAATATTCATTCATATTTGAACAAGATTCACATTTCCAACTTTCTTTCTTTTTTTTTTTTTTTTCTTTTTTTTTTTTATTGGTTTTTCGAGACAGGGTTTCTCTGTGTAGTCCTGGCTGTCCTGGAACTCACTCTATAGACCAGGCTGGCCTCGAACTCAGAAATCCACCTGCCTCTGCCTCCCGAGTACTGGGATTAAAGGCGTGCGCCACCACCGCCCGGCTATTTCCAACTTTCTTAAAATTAAGCTTTGCCATATATTTTGATGAAAGCGGTGAGGGAAGAAAACCAAAGAGCCTCATGACTCTCAGGGAAAACAATGTTGACTATTTATAATCCCTTCTGGTTTGGTCTGATAAGTACTGAGCTGGTATTACAGCAGAGTACAGCCGGCATCTCACTCCTCTAACATGTTCCTCTCACCACAGACTCGTTTACTTTTATGTTAGAACAAGTGCATTTTGTACACCCTGTCCCTTCAAACCTGAGTAAAATAAGCAGGTATTTGTCCCTTGAAAAAGGACACGCTCACCTAAAGCAGCCATTGTTTTTCCAGTGTTTGCAAGTGAGAACAATGGAGGATAAAAAAATGCCTGGCTTGCCTGTGGCCATGATGAGGAAGGGGCATAGCATGGAGGACTCAAATTCAAGGGTGTTGGCCCCAAACTCTGCTCTCTACACTGTGCCCAACTGACACACAAGCCCCCAGTGCACCTTTACATTTCCTCTTTCAGTAAAACATAGTGCAGAAAACTCTTGTTTTGAAGTAAATCAAAATTGAAACGAAACAATAACCAGGTGTCCCTGTGGCTAAATCAGTTAAAGGGCCTGACTCATAACAGGAAATCCTGGGTTTAATTCCCAGTAGGACCTTCTGCCTTAAGCAGCTAACTCACTTTCCAGTTCTCTCCCTTGTAACACTCAGGCCCTTTACTTCTCAACATTGCTTCAATAAACAGAAGAAAAGAAACAAAACAACAAACTACTTCAGTGCAGCATTATCTTTGGCCTCAAATATAGACTTGCGTGCAAAAGCAGCAATCCTCTGCTTTTCTCTTGCCTTTACCCAGACTTAGTCCAATGTTGCAGCAGTTTTCAAGCTGAAGTATAAGCACAAAGCCTTTCCAATGTGCCCAAAGGCTTAAGGAAACACAGAGTTAACGTTTCCAGATCTCAGACTCATTCTTGAAGCTGCTCAAACTGTAGAATCTGGGATCTAAGAGTCTTTCCTTTCACTGTTCAAGTGCCCACCCGCATTACACACACAAACACACACACACACACACACACACACACACACACGCAGGCATACCCCCCCCCCATGCTATAATTTGGGAAATTATTCCCGGATGTCAAGGAGAGGGGCACATCTAGAATATCACTTTCCGGAAGGAAATTCTTAGAAGTGAGACCAAATCAACTTGAGGAAGATATATTTGAGAGGAACTTGTTTCAACCATGGTACCAACTGTCTACTCATCTGCATCTTGGGTGAGCCACCTATTTACCAACTAACACCAGTCACTCAGTCACCTATCCACCTACTAATCTGTCTTAGAACAGAGGTGTTAATCAGATGTATGAATTTTAGGATGAAATCAGATATTTTCTGGTGGAAAGTAGCCATGATTTGGGTGAGCAGTTTCACAATGAGGCCTGATTATCTGAAGGACCAGATTTATAAATTGAGCTAAATCTATACCCCAAGACTTGGATAAAACTGCATTTAGCTTATGTATATTATATAAGATAAGCAGTGAGATATGCTGAAAATATTTTATATGTTAACGTTTTTATCTCAAGTTCAAAATATGTGAGCAGACAGCAGATTTTTTTATGAGTTTAAGACAGTTTTTGATGAGAACAAAGACTTGTTAACAAGTGCCTGATGCATTGCACACCCCCGCCTCTCTAGCCTGGTCCTTAGCACAGCCCCCTCTGCAGCCTGGTCCTTTGCACAGTCCCCTCTCCAGCCTGGTCCTTTACACAGTCCCCTCTCCAGGGTTCTCAGCTACTTCTCCATTGCATTCCACTCACACTCAGCCAGGAAATGTCCACCATGCCTGCTCTCTCCTCACTTAGGCTCAGATCTTGGGCACTTGTGGAAGAAAGAAGAGCGTTGGCACCATGGTTTCCTGGCATTCAATGTGGACTGGGGTGCCTGATGCTGTTTTCTTCCCTCCTCCTCCTCCCTCATCTTTCTTGTTTTCCACAGTGGCCATCTCTCACATTTGTCAAGCCTCCCACACCTCCTCTTACCAACAGCCTACAACATCTTCATCCAGACCACATTTGTCTTGCCTAAATTCAGTCCCTTCTATAATACAACTGCTCTTGGTACCCTACGCCTCTTTCCCCAAGAGGTCTTTTTTTTCCTAATCCCACCTCCATTCCTCTATGCCTCCTACTCCATCTTCAAGCTCTTGTTCCCATCTGCAGTTGGAAATACTTCGGTTTCACACATTAAAATGAACATATACACCAGGAGCACATGTGCCTTCCTGCTGGTTGCTTACCTGCCTGGAACCATCTCCTTGTTCTCCTGACCTCTCCCTCCAGTGTGCTCACTTGTACCCTAGTCTCCTTTTTACCAGTGTTGTTGTTGCTCTTATCACCCAAAGTTGCTGGCTGCAAGACGGGGCATTCTCTTTATAAAATAATATTTTTCAGGGCTGGAGAGATGATTTAGAAGTTAAGAGTGAATGCTTCTCTTACAGACGTTAAGAGTTTAGTGCCCAATAACCACATCATATGGCTCACAAATGCCTCTAACTCCACTCTAGAGAATCCCACATCCTCATCTGGCCTCCATGGGTACCTGCATGTACATTCACACACACACACACACACACATACACACGTGCACACGCAGGAGAGACAGAGACTGACAAGAGAAATTGATAAATACATATTACAAAGAATGCCTTTCCTACATTTCCTTGCACAATCTCTGCCCCTCCCCCATCATTATACTTAAATGTAGGACATATGTCACATTCACAGTCTTGATAGACTTCTTATCTCATCAGCCCACTCTGTCTCCCTGGATTCTGCCTCCTGTTTATTTGTTTAAAAAGTACCATCTGTCTCTAAAGATCATGTTGTAAGAACTGTCAGTATATACTCTAGGCAACTGGATCAATCTCCATCATTTTTGTTTCTACCCTTAGGCTGATAACGTGGAAATATGCATATTTCACTCAGACCTTGTTTGCAAGCTTCTGACTTACACATTTGACTGTCTCCTTGAGAATTTATTTTGATTAGCCTACAGGTACCCGAAGTTTAACATACCTAAAGCTAATGTCTACCTCATCTCAAGGGCACTGTACATCACCAATTTAGACTGAACCTACTGTTACCCTGAACCTCCCTCTAGTCTTGAATCTTCATCTGTTTTCCACAGTACAACCAGAACAAGAATTGCAAACCACAGAAAAACTGTCATTCATTCTGCAGCAATATGGTTGGAAAACCTTCTGCAGGCTCCTATCACCGGGTGCTCCCTTTTCATTTGTTCAGTTGCCATATTAGTTAGACCCTAAGTGCACAGTCTTAAGTCCCTGGCCTGGCTTTCATGACCCGGCTTCCCTTGGCCTTGCTCCCGGTGTCCATCTCACCTCTCCCCACCCCTAGTCTGCTTCTGAAGTGATTTGAGCTCCCAGCCCTTGCCACTCCCCTCCCTCTGCTTCTTTTGTCTTTTATCAATCAAAAACTTTAATGCAATGTTGTAAGGTCCAATTATGATGCCTTAAACCACATGCAACATTTTTACAAATTTCCCACTCTTCCTCCTACTCCTACCACTCTCTGCCTTCAACTTGGCCATTCCTCCTACTTAACACACAGGTTGCAAATCAAATGTTACTGATCCTTGAAAACTTTTACTAGCATCACAATGAGTCTTATTTTTACCTTTATCCATCCATGATGCACTGTACTTGGTATTGTATTGCACTTGCGCTGTGTTGTCTCTTAAATATTCATTAGTTACAATCATTTTTAAGTCATTGGTTTCATTATGCGGTTTCATACATGCTTATTCTCATGATCAGCCTTCTCCCACTTCCCATGCTTCCTCACCACAATGTTCTCCTGTGTTTTCATGACATAGATTTCATTACCTGCTTCTCCCAAAACACACCATGGTACTTTTCTAGTTTCATGATTATATCCAGTATATATATTATGTGTGTGTATATATATGTGTGTATATATGTGTGTGTATATATATGTGTGTGTATTATATATGTGTATATATATGTGTGTGTATACATATACATTGTATATATGTATATATGCATATATAAATATCATTCCATTGACATCTAACCCTACCCTCATAGACTCTCAGTTCATCCTTTCTCCCTGTTATCCACTGAAATCTGAACAAAGCCAAACAACTTCTGACTTTCCAAATATTATTTTTAACCTCCAAGGAGGAGTTGTTTTATTCAGGTAGAGATATTTTATAAATGTGTTTTTTCCCTCTGTGTGAGAAAACACAAGTTGAAAATAATATTACATTTCTAAAAGCTCGTGCTCCTGATCCCATTCTCTTTCTCGGTGTGCCAGAGGCATGAACTTTTAGACCCCCAGCTGCAGTTAGGAAGATGATTTATTAAACAGACTTAAATGAAAGGCAGCTTGGTGTGGATTCACTTGGATTCACAGTCCATGCCTTGGGGCTGTTTTAGTGCCAACTTCCTAACTAATTCAGAAAAGAGAAAGTTCTCTCATTATTTCGAGTTAAAGAGCTGCACCTACCAGCTCTTGTCTGCATGCGACAGAAGTATCAAACTAAAAATTGAGATTCCGCTGCTCACAGTCCATGTAGATTCTCAACTGTGCCATGGTTCGCATATAAACTGATTGCAAGACCAACCACGAGAACCATTTTCAAGCGAAGCCTCTAGCATTTGAGATATTGAATCCTTTTTTTTTCACAATGGTCCTTCCCTAGTATTATTAGTCAGACCATCTACCAGTTCTCTTTCCAAACTTTCCACACATTTTATAAAATCAACTTTAAAATTAAAATAGAAAAATATAAATGTCTCAGTGAACTTTATGGAGAAACCCTAGCTGTATAAACACACAGAGAAGAAAGAAATCACCTGAGTGGCTGTCTCAATTATTTCTCAGAGTAGGCATGTGAGAGGCCTGTCTAGGAGCTGGTTAGGCTGATAGGGCATACCTTAGACCTAAAGCATCCATAGATCTTGAAAATGCAGGAGGTCATCTTCTAGCCATGTTGTAACTAGCAAGGATGGTCTCATTGACAGTGGGCTTTTCCAGTTGGACCTGGTTAACGTGTACTGAGCTCAGTGCTCTGCTTGACTCCATTGACTGTGTGAGGGGACCACTCAGCCTAAGCAGACTGAGCACAATGACTTGCAATCTGATATACAAGAATGTCTTTCTTCTGTTAGGAAGTTTACCTTGGATGGAAAACTGTCTTTACCCAAAGTTCCCATGACTCTCTTCCAGTCCAAAGTTCCATGTGGGTAGGTCTGAATTTATTTCAGGGATTTTTTTAATGGATTTTTCTCTTTATCTTAAGAAAAGACAATTCCAAATATGAAAATACAGCTATTGTTAAACCTAAGAGTCAAATAAGTATCAATAATAGAGCATTAATAGCAAAATTAGTAACTGTAAATGTGCATATTGAAAATTGGATCAAGACACCAGCCACTGTACAGTTTTAATTACGGTTAAGCATATGTAGGCTTCCAGAACAAATGGGTATTGCTCAGGGTGTTGCTAGGATCTTTGTATTTAACAGAGAATGAAGAAAAGTGGCGGTAAGTTTTAAAACACAGGCGGACTTCAGCAGAACTATATGAGTTTCTATTAAAATTAAATAAGAAGGATGCAAGCTCACATCATTTGTGAACTTCATAGCAAGTAGCAAAAATGGTATAAAAATATGCTGTGCATAAAAACAAACCATTAGTAACAAAAACATTTCCATACAGTAGTTTTAATTTTCAAAGTGTTCTTTCATGTCTTTTGCAGTATACATTAACTACATACTACAAAAAGGAGAAAAGAAAGAAAATGAATTGATATAAATAATTTAAATAAAGGGGGATGATCGACACTTATCTATTTTTCTTGTCACTTAAATATCAAAGCGTCCTATGCATTAATTATGCCTTAAGTGGAAATAAATCAAAGGTGGTGTTTTTATATACTCATTTATAGTCATCAGAGTTTAGGCAAATGAAGGAGTAGGAAGGGGCTACAAGTACAACCCAAAGATAATGTGACTCTTGCATCTGAATAACAGATGCAGAATAATCAACACCCACCTCAAAGATATAGGCATTCTTTGAGAATATAGAAGTGTTCCTCCTGTTATTTGGCAAAGGGTGATTAAAATTACAAGTAGAATTAAGGTTAGTAAACAGTTCACTTTCCAATGGGGGAAATGAGTCTCAATTATCCAGTGAGTTCAGTGTTGTCACAAGAGTTCTTCATTATCCAAGAAGCACTGGGGAGACAGCTCAACTGGCTGAGTGCTTTCTTGGCTGATATCACACACACATACACATAAACACACACACGTTGTGTCACTCCTATGTATGTTTTCAGGGCCAACCATTTGGTATTGGATAGCCAGTTGGTATACTTAGAGGAACAGGGAGTTTGCTATGAGATTGTCTCCTAGAAATCTCACAAGCTGCATTTATAAAGTCTTAGCAACAAGACTGCTAAAACCTGGTCTGGACAAAGACAACAGTAGACATGCAAAGAGGATAGGGAAAAGACTATGAGGCTTCAACTCTATACAAAGAATTACAGGCAGCAAAGAAATGCTGAGAGTGGGGAAGTAGGCCTTGGGTTTTTTGATTTCCGTTGGCTGGTGATCCAAAGAATTTTTCCTCATTGAATTGGTGAGATTTAGTGATTTCCAAATCATATCTGTATTTTCCAGTAGTTGCCTGTTATTGTTTCTGTGTATAGTATGTATGGCTCCTACAGCTGTACCTCATTGGGCATCTTGTTTGTTTGTTTGTTTGTTATTTTTAGATAGGGTCTTGCTATGTGGACAAGGCTAGCCTCCAAATCATAATCCTTCTGCCACGGCTTCCTGAATAACTAGACTAATATACCACTCTCCTGTCTGCCTGCACAGCCTCTTAAAGCCTTTGTCAATGATAGTGAAGAATCCAAATATACTACCTTGGAAAGAAACCAAGTAAAATCACTAAGTGAATAGAGTTAAACAGGAGGCCTATTGTCCTGGTTGGTTTTTGACAACTTGGTACAAGCTAAAGTTATTTGGGAAGAGGAACCATAACTGAAAAAATGACTCCTGTAAGAAAGTTTGTGGAGGCATCTTCTTGATTAATGATTGGTGTGGAAGGGCCCAGCTCACTGTGGGTGGTACCTCACATGGACTTGTGGTCCTGGTGGTATAAGAAAGCAGACTAAGCAAGTTATGATAAACAAACCAGTAAGCATTCTTCTCCATGGTTTCTTCTTCAGTTCCTTCCTCTAGGTTCTTGTCTTAAATTTCTCATCTGCCATTTCTATGTGATGTAGTGTGATATGAAATTTGTAAGGTTAAATATATCCTGCTTTTGGGTACAGTGTTTTATCACAGCTGTAGGAACTCTAAGGCATTGATTCTAAAACAACTTCACATGTTATATTTTGAACTTTATGTTTTAAAGGCAACCATTATCTGCTATCATATCTTTTAATATTTACCTGGAACTTCTTATTTTCAGTTACCAGACAGTACATTTGATATGAGAAATAAACAGGAATAATGGTAGAACCATGTCAGTATTACTTGGCTAACTTTCAGAGATCATAAACATCTTAGCAAAGTCCATTTGTTCATCACAGTGTTAGGGTAGGTTCACAGTCTTTATGCAGCTGAAGAATAGCTGCGTTCTCAGAGGTGGTTTATATTTTGTCATCAAAAATAATCCACACAAAATTTTCATTATATTATATGAAACAGTAAAATACAACAGAACAAAACAAATAAACAGAAATCAATCCCAACAAAAACAAAGTTATAGCCACAACAAGATAAAACAACAACAACAACAATCCATCTACATTTAGACACCTTCTTCATTTGAGAGCTGTTTTTTATTTGAGGTCATTTTACAGAAAAATATAAACATATAATGTCTCCTCTTTTATACAGTGCAGAGTTACAGGTTACTTTCGGTTTGCTTCATGTGATTTGTCCACACTTTAGATGTTATTCTCATTTGGACACTGGTCACATTTTGTTATTTTAACATAGAGCCCTTTGTGTTCTTTTTATTTTGCTTTTTGACGTTCTTTATATTTCTCACTTTTTATTTTTTATCACTTACATACTTTTAGCTTTTCTAATAGTCCAACAGTAATATATCAAGAGAGTATGCTATGCTCTATGAGGGATATTGTACCCCATTTTCCACTTTACTTTTATACACTGTACAACTTAGCTTTACAGTCAATCTGTATTAGTCAGCTTTCTGTTACTATGGCAAAATACCAGAGGCAGCTAAGTCTGAGTGAGAAGAGGATTATTTTGCTTGTGGTTTCTTCTCAAGATCAAGTAGTCCTACATCCCTCTGTGTCAGTGAGGTCAACAATTGTGACAGAATGTGTGACAATAGAAATTAACCATGATGTAACTTAGAAACAGAGAATAGAAGACAGACAGTGGCCTTATTCCTTTTGGGGGTCGACTTTGAATGACTGAAGGACTTTTTACACAGTACCATCCACTGTATGCTCAATCACTCTTTAGCAGTACCATCCTGGAGAGCAAATCTTTGGCATGTGAACCTGGGTGATGCTCATCCAAACCATAGCAGCTCTGTAGTGTGCATTCCCATTAGTGGCTATGATTTCTATCATAGACAGGGTATTATTTATCTAGCATTCATAAATTCATTTGCTTCTGTCCTCTACCTATAGTTTACCCAAAATTTATTTTTGTCTTCCTTCCTTTGCACCATAACATTTTGAATTTATCTCTATTTGCCTTTTGGAGACCCTTGCCAAGCAAGTTGTACGGTGAAATGATTTACTGTGGCTTTAAGAGATTACTTTCAACTTAGTAGCAAATCCCCAACCTTGAACCCTTCAGTTCTGGAAGTCCAGTGTTGGAATGAGCTTTGTAGAGCTGGGGACTGGGCTGTGGTCCTTTCTGAAGG
The DNA here is from genome assembly GCF_000001635.26 of Mus musculus. Taxonomy (NCBI): domain Eukaryota; kingdom Metazoa; phylum Chordata; class Mammalia; order Rodentia; family Muridae; genus Mus; species Mus musculus. Next base: position 59,515,238 of record NC_000078.6, on the reverse strand, counting down.
GTCCAGAACAGTTCATGTTCTTGCCATTTCTAGCTGCTGCCGAATACCTATGTTCTTTGTTTTGGTTTCCCTTTTCGTGTATCACATGGACAGGCCAATCTTCTTCCCTCTTGGACTTTGCAAAAATGGTATAAAAATGTGTTGTGCATAAAAACAAACCATTAGTAACAAAAACATTTCCATACAGTAGTTTTAATTTTCAAAGTGTTCTTCATGTCTCTTACATTATAGATTAGCTACATACTACAAAAAGGAGAAAAGAAAGAAAATGAATCTGATATAAACATACATAGGCGTGACACAATGTGTGTGTGTGCATGTGTGCATGCATGTGTGTGCAAAACAAAGAACCCATGAATTTAAAAGGGACCTAGGAGAGGTACCTAAGAAGGTTTGTAAAAGCAAAAGGGAAAGGAAAATGATATAATTTCAGAACTGGAAGAAAAGAATGCCATGTTCTGAGAAGGCTGTCATTTAATTCTAGTTGACCAACATTTGTATGCCACAGCTCACCATCTCCCAAGCAGGTATAATTCTTTTGTCTCAACTTTAACTTGTACCCATATTCTCATTCTGTTTTCTAGGTGTCAGTTCCATGTCCAACCAATTTTCTACATTAATCCTTACATATTAGATACCATTTATCACATCCTCCTACTGAGTAATATCTTTCTTTAAAAACTAAGAAGTATATATGAGAGTGTGTGTGCTTGTCTTTTATCTTGATCTTTCCTACATATCATGCTGACTATCTATTTTTTTCATCAAATACTGCATTAAGTACCAAATGCTCCCAGGCAAGCAGACAGGAAAATTGTCATCAGGAAGCCTAAATTCTAGTGCGACAGAAGACAAAGAAGTAACAATAAATAAGACTAAAAATACTGAAATGTAAATGCAGTATTGAGTGAATATTTTTATGATTTGTAATATCTATAAAGCACAAAGATTATGTATAAAAAAGCAACCTGAAAGGGTAATTTTTTTTAAATATAAGATAAAAGCTCCACAGGTGGAAAGAATAAGACCTCTCCAAACCCCACAAGTTAATACCATAAAGTATTCATGGGAGAGAAGGCAAGTGGGAGAAATGGCACTGGAGAGACAGACAGGTCCAAGGGCATGACATGGGATTTGCATTCAGAATGCAATAGTTTTCCATGTGACAACTGTAAGCAGGAAAGACATGCAATCAATTTGATATCATTTAACATCTCAACACTCATCAATGCTACAATGGGACTTCTCACCTTCAAGATCTTTCTTAACATTTTGGCTGGATTCATCATTGCTGTAGAGATACAGATGGAGGCCCAGACAAGGACAGAAACAGATAATTGAGGAACCTCTTGGAAGGAGAAGTGATGGAGACTCAACTAAATACAGTCATGGAAGAAATTGTGACGTATGCACATATTAAGCATGGGAGTTGAGAAAATACAGATAGGGGTGTGTTCCAGGAGTCACGGACAGTGAGAGAAGGTGGAGAATGAGGGATGAACACCAAGCTTTTCATTAGAACCAACGGACATCTCATATCTCTTGAGGACCAAGACACTACATGAGAAGAGTGGATATCCAAGAAGTCCTACTAGGATAGGAATTGTGTACAGATCTGGAGAAGAGGGCTAGCCTAAAGATATAACATGTATAAACTCTAAAGTCATGGGTATGAGGAAGACAACTTAGGGAGCTCAGAGAGAAGCTTGGGGAAGCTCAGTACTGAGCATCCATCACTCAAAGAGAAAACGATGAGAATCATCAGTGGAGAAAAGAAAAAAGGTCAGAGAAGATGTACACGAAGGAAGGGAGAACACATTTGTCAATATTTATTGAGAAATAGAGCAGGCTGAGAATGAACTGACCTCATATAGAACTGATATTACGCCAAGCACAGTGGTCAGAGAAGAGTAAAAGTAGAAGATGTAAATTACTTTAGGAATTGGAATAAGATGGGAAGTGAAAACAAGGTTTATAGAAAACAAAACATCATTTAATTTGCTAGTGGGCTGAAGAGATGGCTCAATGATGAAGAGCACTGACTTCTCTTCCTGAGGACCCAGAGTTCAATTTCCTAACCTTCATATGGCAGCTCACAACTGCCTTCTTTCAGGTTTCTGATACTGTTCTGGGCCCAATGGGCCCCAGGCATGTACACGGTACGCAGACACACATCCAAGCAAATGCTTATACATGAAAGAACCCAGATGGCCCTCAACAGAGGAATGGATATAGAAAATGTGGTACATTTATACAATGGAGTACTACTCAGCTATTAAAAAGAATGAATTTATGAAATTCCTAGGCAAATGGATGGACCTGGAGGGCATCATCCTGAGTGAGGTAACACAATCACAAAAGAACTCACACAATATGTACTCACTGATAAGTGGATATTACCCCAGAAATTTAGAATACCCAAGATATAAGATACAATTTGCTAAACACATGAAACTCAAGAAGAACGAAGACCAAAGTGTGGACACTTTGCCCCTTCTTAGAATTGGGAACAAAACAACCATGGAAGGAGTTACAGAGACACAGTTTGGAGCTGAGACGAAAGGATAGACCATCTAGAGACTGCCATATCTGGGGATCCATCCCATAATCAGCTTCCAAACGCTGACAGCATTGCATACATTAGCAAGATTTTGCTGAAAGGACCCAGATATGGCTGTCTCTTGTGAGACTATGCCGGGGCCTGGCAAACACAGAAGTGGATGCTCACAGTCAGCTATTGGATGGATCACAGGGCCCCCAAGGGAGGAGCTAGAGAAAGTACCCAAGGAGCTGAAGGTATCTGCAATCCTATAGGTGGAACAACAATATGAACTAACCAATACCCACCCCCACCCCCCACCCCCGATCTCGTGTCTCTAGCTGCATATGAATCAGAAGATGGCCTAGTTGGTCATCAATGGAAAGAGAGGCCCATTGGTCATGCAAACTTTATATGCCTCAGTGTAGGGGAACGCCAGGGCCAAGAAGTGGGAGTGGGTGGATAGAGGAGTGGGTGGGGGAGCATGTGGGGGGCTTTTGGGATAGCATTGGAAATGTAAATGAAATAAATACCCAATTAAAAAATAAATAAATAAATAGAAACTAATAAAATAATTTTGTTTAAAAAGAAAAAAGAAAAAGTTTGCTGGAGAAGGGGAGGAGCAAAGAATGCAGATTCTAATTAGAAAGGGTTTGAAGTCAAAGAAGAATCATTGCCCTCCCTCCCCCACCCCTCCACCCCCACTGCTAGATGAACACATGGATATCTAAGAATTAAAAGGCAGTGACTGAAGCAAGCCCGTTGAGCCTACTCCAGAGGTGACACACTCTTCATTTGAAGGCTGAGCTCCTGCAATGGTGCCCTGGGGCTTCTGCAGGTTCCTTCCTTACCACAGAAGTTACTCAAACTTAATCCATTTTATGAAGAAGGGCTTAAAATAAGATGTCATTTGAAAGATAATTGATCAAAGAAGAACAAAAGGTAACGGAGAAATCTTAGCATATCAGCTTATTAAATGTCAGAGTACCTGACGAAGCCATATATAGTGAGTACTCTTAATTATGCCCTACAATGGCTCCTCAGGCAGAACGTGATGATGAATTGTGCCAGCTGCACAGGCTCAGGATGCTAAACAAGTTTGTCATTGTTTCCCAGGCTCTTGGCAGTGACAAATTAAGTCACTTCTTTTACTAAATCCTTCAGGAACTTCAATATGATCAAACCTTGATTTTTTTCAATAATTTTAATTAATATATTCCATAGTCAATAAGACTGATAAACTTGAGACACCTCAAACCTGTTTTAATAAAACTGACTCACAAAATAGTAAGGCAAGAAGCCCGAATACAGACCTTGACAGCTGTGCAGACTAACTCTGTGTATTCAGTAAACATTGGTTCTCACAAAGAGGTTCCCTGAGTTTGTAGATATGCAAAATAAGACTTGAACATTGTTGTTAATTAAGAAAATAAAATTCAAGGACACAGCTTATTTTTTATGTGAGTGAAAACAGGTGGAGCAACGTGAAAGAGTCATCATTTCATGAGAAATCTGTTACTGAATTAATCACAAGAAAATGTTTTCCGAAGGAATTTTCAGAAAGGGCGTGATGATATTTATAACCTCCAGTAACGTACTTAAATATGCATTTTGTGTTGATTAAGAAGCTTGGTTCTGTTCTCCGTACTCGTCATCTGCCGCTCTTTCCTTTACCATAGGTTAACTCTCATTTGTGCTGGACACATTTGTTGTGAAAAACTGTCGTCTGTACTGGAGGGTTCTTAACAGTGTCCTTAGGCTCTACTGACATTCTAGATGCTGCTAGCAACGCTTCTCTGTCACCAGTTTCAACAATCAAAAGTGTCAGGGCCAGTGAAGTGGCTCTAAGGATAAAGGAACCACACCAGACAACCTGAGTTCGATCCCTGAGACCTCATGGTGGGTGGAGTGAGTTGGTTCCTTCAGTTGTCCTCTGACATCCATTTGTCCTCTGACATCCATTCCACACTGTGACACACACACACACACACACACTGTGCATGCCAGCTCGTGTGAGAGACAGAGATAGAGACAGAGAGAGTACATTTCAATAACCTGTAATGATAAATTCTTCTAAATGTCTTCAGACGTTTTTACCCAAGGGGTTGCAATTGCTGCACTCTGAGCTAATGATGTAAAACATTGAGCCGTTACTTCTTCTTGTTCTCAGCTGCTGTTTTCATAGTTCTCAAGGAGGCACTTGGACTCTCATTGAACAGACGAGGGTATGGTGACATTCGGACCAGCTGCTCCAGTAATTCTAATAGAGAGGAGGAAGTAAAAACATCTCTGATGTAACTAAATAGCATGACAACTGGCCCAATACATGCAAATAATGTCCAAAGCCCAGAACAGTTCTGCTGCCTTGTAACTGAAACCTGATCATAAAGAGAGCTATTGACCTTCATGTGAGGAAATGGCAAATAAGAGCACTTTTTGAAAATACTGTTATATCCAAGTCCTTCTATTAAAATCAGCAGTCTGGCAAGGCTACATGAAAAACCTTGTCAAGACATTAAAGGCAGGCAGCTCATGTTTGGCTGTGTCCATTTTACATGTTGTTGTGTATTACGATACTAGCTCTAAACTGAAATGTCAGTGAGAAAAAAATACCAAAAGGACAATGTTTTGAGGTAGAGCTAAGCTGCCACCTAGAGAAAATAGAAATGACGGCACCCCGGCCATCTCTATGTATTGCAAGGAAAACATTGGTCTATTGTCTTGTAACTCAAAGGCCCCAAAACCATGTGAAACATCTACACATCATATTCTTAAGCTATATGGATCCGTTTTAACTATGATTTTGAATTTTTTGAATACAATAGGCTAACACAGTCTTTTAGAAGTTGAAAACAATTCCTATCACTGCTGAACAAAAGCAGAGGATCTCTACGGAGGACACTGTACCGTGACCACTGCAAAACAGCCACGGTCCAGTGTTAAGGTTTTCATTTCCAGGTAGAAAAATCTGTTCCTGTGAGTGAGTGAGACCAAGTGATAGATGTTTTTCAGTGTTTATCACCTTTCCAATAACAATCAGTCCTTTGAATGAAGTCAGGTTTACAACATTATGGCTGGTAAAACCCAGTAGAATCCTTAAGTTGGGGGAAGAGAAGGTTGCTTATACAGCCCAGTGGGAATAAATGGTGCGACTCAAAAGTCTAAAAATAACTTGAGTTTGAGCTAAAGCATGCAGCACATCCAAAATTCCTGGGGCTATATGAGCCTCCTTTTCTAAATGTAATAGTATAATTGAACACTCATTAGGTTCTCCAGACCATAAACCATTGCCTGGTTAAGGTAGGCATTTGGGAAGCTAAATGACCTCTCTTAGGCCATGAGGGTCCCATTTAGTAAATTACTACTTCAGTGCACTGCATGACACCCTTGTGGCCTGGTAGTGGATTCCAAAAGAGCTTAATTTACACACTGGGAGAATCTGGTGCTCATTAGGAGAACGAAGGATGCCTGCTCAAATATCCACATAGAACAGAAAGTATCATGCCCACCCAAAAGGAAAGTGGCTTGGAGAGTCAGATGTCACTGTCCCAGAACAGTAGACCTGCGTGATGAAGCCTACAGCTGCCTAATTACAAGACATGAGATTTCACCTTGAGATTTTGAGTTGCTTATTTATTTTGCCTGTTTCTTAATAGTGCTTTTTGGCAGTTTTGCACAAACAGTGATAGGTTCACTGGATCCAAAGGGTTTTTAAGTGGGGTAGGTACACTTCAAAGATAAGTGTTTGCATGCACCTGTACCAGTCAGTGAATAAAATCAAATTATTTAGGGATGACATGTCTCTTTTTCTCTTGATTTTATTACGTATTTCAACAATTTGCAATGTTTTGTCAAGAGTTTGCCTTCCAGAATTCATCAGAAAGCATCTGCTCTTACATTCAAATTTATCTAAAAATAACACATTTCTTTCCAACAATACCAGAAATTATATGTACTTTACTCAAAGCCTCACCTGTGAAACACATCATTGTCTGGTACCTTTCTTATAAGAACCATTATTTGAAGATAAAACAATGCCTTGGTGTGGAGGGGCATCTAGAATGAAAATTCTATGATAATTAGGTCATACATATCTTTGTTTTCCTTTTTTGGAAAATAGATATTTTTCTCACATAATATATCCTGATTATATTTTCCCACCCCCCCCCATTCCTCCTATTTCCTCCCCACATCCTCTACCATTAACATGATATGATATAACAAAAACTAACAGATCAGAATAGGACGAAACACACAAAAGGAAAAGAGCCCAAGAAAAGGCTCAAGAAACAGAAATACACTCATTCACACACTTTGGAATCCCATAAAAACACTAAACTGGAAGCCATAAATATGCAAAGAACCTTTAGGGTAAAAAGAGAGAAGAAAAAAATATGTAAGTAAAATATGATTAAACTATATAGGGACAGAGAAGGGCCTGACGAGTACAGAACATCCAGAGATGCCCTTGGGTTGGTTTTTCTCTTTGCTATCTACTGCGGGGCATACAGCCTATGCATTAGGATAGTTTGTTTCCCCAGTAAGAGTCCCTTGTAGAAAACTAAATTTTCCTTTGCAAGTTGCTATCAATTGAAGACTGCTTAGGGGTTAAGGATGGGGTCGGGGTGTCCTCTTGCCCTTTCAGCTCCAAAATCCCACTGTTGTATGTCCTGTGCATGCTACCTCTGTCTCTGTGAGTTCCTATGAACCTTGATCATGTTGATTTAGAAGACCATTTTCTTGGTGTCTTCCATCCACTCTGGCTCTTAAATTCTTTCTGCCTCCTCTTCTACAGGGTTTCCTTAGCCCTGAGAGGAGAGATTTGATAGAGACATCCCAATTAGGGTTGGGTTGAGTTAGGGTCTCTTATTCTCTACATAATGTTGAGCTGTGGGTCTCTGTATTTGTTCCCATCTGTTGAAGAAGGAAGCTTCTCTAGTAATAGCTAAGCAAGCTATTGATATATGGTGTTGCAAATAGCTCTGGGGCTATTTGTAATTTGATGCTAATTCCCTTCTTCTGTGAGGGGATGCAAACAAGGAATGAGTCAGCACTCAGGTAAACTCCTGTAAACCTTTCCACCTTAATTTGTAAAATAAAGGCGAGAGCTGGTGTTTGGACAAAGGAAGGGAAGGTGGAGCTAAAAGTTGGAAAGAGAAAGGATGCAAAGAACTCAATTAGATAAAACCCAATCCCAGTACTGGAAGCTTCATTTGGTGACAAAAGATAGCCAGTTGGAACTCTGCCTCCCCCATTATTTGGAGATTTCCTTTAGATTTTATATATATATATTAGAAAACCTCTACTATATTAGGTTTCTATGTTGTCTCTCAAATGCTCCTTAATTTTAGTTCTCTCTCTCTCTCTCTCTCTCTCTCTCTCTCTCTCTCTCTCTCTCTCTCTCTCTCTCCCCACCCCTCTCTTTCTTCTCTCCTCAATCCCTTCTTCCCTCACCTTCCTGTTCAAGGCCTCTATTCATTCATAACTATTTTTCTATTTCTTTTTCTTACAATATCTACTTGTGCCCCCTCCCCAGTCCATTATTCTATACCTAATCCCTGTAGTTTGATCAATTGTAGCTTGGTTATCATTGACTTAGCAGCTAATATCCACATCAAAATGAATACACACTATATTTATATTTCTGGGTCTAGGATACCCCACTTAAGGTGAATTTTTTTCTTGTTCTGTCTATTTACCTATAAATTTCGAAACATCATGCGAGTCTGAGTAATACTCAAATGTGTAAATATATCCTTTTTATATATTCTTCTTTTGATGGACATAATTTAGGTTGCTTCCAGTTTCTGGTTATTATGAATAGAGAAGTAAGGCTCATGGTTGATCAAGTGCCTCTGTTAGGATGAAGTGTCTATTGGGTTTCTGCCCAAAGAAGTATAGCTGGATCTTGAGAGAGACTGATTTCCATCTTCCAGAGTAACTGCCACACTCTTTTTCACAGTGGCTGTATAAGTTTGCATTCCCACCAGCAATCAATAAGTGTTCATCTTACTCCACATCCTCACCAACATGAGGATCATTTTTGAAGTTTACCTTAGCCTTCCTGATGTGTGTCAGATGAACTTTCAAAGTAGTTTGGTTTGAATTTTCCTGATAACGAAGGATGATGAACATTTAAGTATTTCTCAGACATAAGTTTTCTCTCTTGAGAATTCTATTTAAATCTGTACTGAATTTTTTAATTGGGTTGTCTTCTTGGTATCTAGATTTTTATGCTACTTATATATTTTGGATGTTAGCCCTCTATCAGATGTGTATAATGGGGAAAAAACTTTTCCCGTTCTGTAGATTACCATTTTGTCTGAATGATGGTGTTCTTTGCCACACAGAAAGTTTTTAGTTTCATGAGATCCCATTTATTAATTGTTGATCTTAGTGTATGGGCTAGTGGTATTCTGCTCAGAGAGCCTTTTCTTGTGCCAATGCATTCAAGGCTATTCCCATTTGCACTTCTATTGGGTTCAGTGTATCTGTTTTTATGTTGAGGTCTTCAGTCTACTTGGAGCTAAGTTTTATTCAGGGTAATAAGAATGGCTCTATTCAGATTCTTCTCCTGCAACCATCTAATTTGACCATTACCCCTTGTTGACAATATTGGTGCTGGAGCGATGGCTCAGCAGATAAAAGCACAGACTGCTCTTCCAGAGGTCCTTAGTTTAATTCCCAGCAACTACATGGTGGCTCACAACCGTCTGTAATGGGATCTGATGCTCTCTTCTAGCATATCAGGGACGCATATATATTAAATAAATAAATCTTTAAAAAGAAAAGAAAATATTGTCCTTTTCCAGTGTGTGTTTCTGGCTTCTTCATCAAAAATTAAGTGTCTGCAAGTATGTGGATGTAGGTTCCCAGGAAGTGCCTGCTGAAGTTGGGGTCTGGGATAAAGCAAGGAGTTGGGGAAAGGAAGTATAGAGGGGAAGATGTGTATGATGCACTAGAGATGGGGGCAGGGAAGGAGTGAAGGCCACAGCAGTTGATCTGCTACAGAGCTGAGGATGAGATTAGAGGACTGGATTTAGGGGAGAGAAGGGAGGGGTGAAGATCTGTAGTTAGACTGTCTGCTTCCCTGGCCTGCATGGCAGGCATGTTCTCAGGAAAGGCCTGCTGATATTGGAGGTTGGAATATTGGGATGGGAGTGGGGATAGGTTGGAGGAGAAGGTCTAAGTGATCTGTTGGAGTTGGGGGTCAGAGAGAAGGGGAGATCAGAACCTGGGAGATGTACAGCTAGGAACCTGGGGATAAGTCTGGGGATTAGATTTGGAGGAGACAAGGGATAGATGAAGACCTGCAGATCAAACAAAAGCAAACACTAGGCTCTATGAAGGTTTTATCTCAGCCTAGAGGGAAGCTCAAGGTTTCTTTTGTTCTGAGAATTCTGTGTCAGCACCTACAGAATTTGAAATGGAAATATAAATGGCATTCCTATATCTCTTAACCTAAACCAGAGCACGGGCGCAAGCAGTAATTTTATGATTAAAGTCTCCCCTGCATTGCTGTGCAACTAATATCATTTTACATGTCTCTCTTTAAACATTGCCTCCTAATGATAGCTTATACATTCATATAAATCTCAAATGATAGCTATTTATATCAGGAAATTTTATCTTCTGCCTTGGAGCTATGCATTTGCCTAATTCCAGATGATGTGAAACAGAACCACTCTTTATACAGTAAACATGTTGAACTTTTCCAGCACATATTTTGAGTAAAAAAATATATGACATTTTGAGACCCGAGAAAAGACCTTAGTCAGGGAGAATAAATTTCCCATGTATTTCAGAAGTCAAGGTCAATAATATACAAGAAACTCTTTTTTTTTTTTTTTCCATTTTTTATTAGGTATTTAGCTCATTTACATTTCCAATGCTATACCAAAAGTCCCCCATACCCACCCACCCCCACTCCCCTACCTGCCCACTCCCCCTTTTTGGCCCTGGCGTTCCCCTGTTCTGGGGCATATAAAGTTTGTGTGTCCAATGGGCCTCTCTTTCCAGTGATGGCCGACTAGGCCATCTTTTGATACATATGCAGCTAGAGTCAAGAGCTCCGGGGTACTGGTTAGTTCATAATGTTGATCCACCTATAGGGTTGCAGATCCCTTTAGCTCCTTGGCTACTTTCTCTAGCTCCTCCATTGGGAGCCCTGTGATCCATCCATTAGCTGACTGTGGGCATCCACTTCTGTGTTTGCTAGGCCCCGGCATAGTCTCACAAGAGACAGCTACATCTGGGTCCTTTCGATAAAATCTTGCTAGTGTATGCAATGGTGTCAGCGTTTGGATGCTGATTATGGGGTGGATCCCTGGATAAGGCAGTCTCTACATGGTCCACCCTTTAATCTCAGCTCCAAACTTTGTCTCTGTAACTCCTTCCAAGGGTGATTTGTTCCCACTTCTAAGGAGGGGCATAGTGTCCACACTTCAGTCTTCATTTTTCTTGAGTTTCATGTCTTTAGGAAATTGTAACTTATATCTTGGGTATCCTAGGTTTTGGGCTAATATCCACTTATCAGTGAGTACATATTGTGTGAGTTCCTTTGTGAATGTGTTACCTCACTCAGGATGATGCCCTCCAGGTCCATCCATTTGGCTAGGAATTTCATAAATTCATTCTTTTTAATAGCTGAGTAGTACTCCATTGTGTAGATGTACCACATTTTCTGTATCCATTCCTCTGTTGAGGGGCATCTGGGTTCTTTCCAGCTTCTGGCTATTATAAATAAGGCTGCTATGAACATAGTGGAGCATGTGTCCTTCTTACCAGTTGGGGCATCTTCTGGATATATGCCCAGGAGAGGTATTGCTGGATCCTCCGGTAGTACTATGTCCAATTTTCTGAGGAACCGCCAGACGGATTTCCAGAGTGGTTGTACAAGCCTGCAATCCCACCAACAATGGAGGAGTGTTCCTCTTTCTCCACATCCTCGCCAGCATCTGCTGTCACCTGAATTTTTGATCTTAGACATTCTGACTGGTGTGAGGTGGAATCTTAGGGTTGTTTTGATTTGCATTTCCCTGATGATTAAGGATGTTGAACATTTTTTCAGGTGCTTCTCTGCCATTCGGTATTCCTCAGGTGAGAATTCTTTGTTCAGTTCTGAGCCCCATTTTTTAATGGGGTTGTTTGATTTTCTGAAGTCCACCTTCTTGAGTTCTTTATATATGTTGGATATTAGTCCCCTATCTGATTTAGGATAGGTAAAGATCCTTTCCCAATCTGTTGGTGGTCTCTTTGTCTTATTGACGGTGTCTTTTGCCTTGCAGAAACTTTGGAGTTTCATTAGGTCCCATTTGTCAATTCTCGATCTTACAGCACAAGCCATTGCTGTTCTGTTCAGGAATTTTTCCCCTGTGCCCATATCTTCAAGGCTTTTCCCCACTTTCTCCTCTATAAGTTTCAGTGTCTCTGGTTTTATGTGAAGTTCTTTGATCCATTTAGATTTGACCTTAGTACAAGGAGATAAGTATGGATCGATTCGCATTCTTCTACATGATAACAACCAGTTGTGCCAGCACCATTTGTTGAAAATGCTGTCTTTCTTCCACTGGATGGTTTTAGCTCCCTTGTCGAAGATCAAGTGACCATAGGTGTGTGGGTTCATTTCTGGGTCTTCAATTCTATTCCATTGGTCTACTTGTCTGTCTCTATACCAGTACCATGCAGTTTTTACCACAATTGCTCTGTAGTAAAGCTTTAGGTCCGGCATGGTGATTCCACCAGAGGTTCTTTTATCCTTGAGAAGAGTTTTTGCTATCCTAGGTTTTTTGTTATTCCAGATGAATTTGCAAATTGCTCCTTCTAATTCGTTGAAGAATTGAGTTGGAATTTTGATGGGGATTGCATTGAATCTGTAGATTGCTTTTGGCAAGATAGCCATTTTTACAATATTGATCCTGCCAATCCATGAGCATGGGAGATCTTTCCATCTTCTGAGATCTTCTTTAATTTCTTTCTTCAGAGACTTGAAGTTTTTATCATACAGATCTTTCACTTCCTTAGTTAGAGTCACGCCGAGATATTTTATATTATTTGTGACTATTGAGAAGGGTGTTGTTTCCCTAATTTCTTTCTCAGCCTGTTTATTCTTTGTGTAGAGAAAGGCCATTGACTTGTTTGAGTTAATTTTATATCCAGCTACTTCACCGAAGCTGTTTATCAGGTTTAGGAGTTCTCTGGTGGAATTTTTAGGGTCACTTATATATACTATCATATCATCTGCAAAAAGTGATATTTTGAGTTCCTCCTTTCCAATTTGTATCCCCTTGATCTCCTTTTGTTGTCGAATTGCTCTGGCTAATACTTCAAGTACTATGTTGAAAAGGTAGGGAGAAAGTGGGCAGCCTTGTCTAGTCCCTGATTTTAGTGGGATTGCTTCCAGCTTCTCTCCATTTACTTTGATGTTGGCTACTGGTTTGCTGTAGATTGCTTTTATCATGTTTAGGTATGGGCCTTGAATTCCTGATCTTTCCAGAACTTTTATCATGAATGGGTGTTGGATCTTGTCAAATGCTTTTTCTGCATCCAACGAGATGATCATGTGGTTTTTGTCTTTGAGTTTGTTTATATAGTGGATTACATTGATGGATTTTCGTATATTAAACCATCCCTGCATTCCTGGAATAAAACCTACTTGGTCAGGATGGATGATTGCTTTAATGTGTTCTTGGATTCGGTTAGCGAGAATTTTATTGAGGATTTTTGCATCGATATTCATAAGAGAAATTGGTCTGAAGTTCTCTATCTTTGTTGGATCTTTCTGTGGTTTAGGTATCAGAGTAATAGTGGCTTCATAAAATGAGTTGGGTAGAGTACTTTCTACTTCTATCTTGTGAAAAAGTTTGTGCAGAACTGGAATTAGATCTTCTTTGAAGGTCTGATAGAACTCTGCACTAAACCCGTCTGGTCCTGGGCTTTTTTTGGCTGGGAGACTATTTATAACTGCTTCTATTTCTTTAGGGGATATGGGACTGTTTAGAAGGTCAACTTGATCCTGATTCAACTTTGGTACCTGGTATCTGTCCAGAAATTTGTCCATTTCGTCCAGGTTTTCCAGTTTTGTTGAGTATAGCCTTTTGTAGAAGGATCTGATGGTGTTTTGGATTTCTTCAGGATCTGTTGTTATGTCTCCCTTTTCAGTTCTGATTTTGTTAATTAGGATTTTGTCTCTGTGCCCTCTAGTGAGTCTAGCTAAGGGTTTATCTATCTTGTTGATTTTCTCAAAGAACCAACTCCTCGTTTGGTTAATTCTTTGAATAGTTCTTCTTGTTTCCACTTGGTTGATTTCACCCCTGAGTTTGATTATTTCCTGCCGTCTACTCCTCTTGGGTGAATTTGCTTCCTTTTTTTCTAGAGCTTTTAGATGTGTTGTCAAGCTGCTAGTATGTGCTCTCTCCCGTTTCTTCATGGAGGCACTCAGAGCTATGAGTTTCCCTCTTAGAAATGCTTTCATTGTGTCCCAAAGGTTTGGGTACGTTGTGGCTTCATTTTCATTAAACTCTAAAAAGTCTTTAATTTCTTTCTTTATTCCTTCCTTGACCAAGGTATCATTGAGAAGAGTGTTGTTCAGTTTCCACGTGAGTGTTGGCTTTCTGTTATTTTTTTTGTTATTGAAGATCAGCCTTAGTGCATGGTGATCTGATAGGATACATGGGACAATTTCAATATTTTTGAATCTGTTGAGGCCTGTTTTGTGACCTATTATGTGGTCAATTTTGGAGAAGGTACCATGAGGTGCTGAGAAGAAGGTATATCCTTTTGTTTTAGGATAAAATGTTCTGTAGATATCTGTCAGATCCATTTGTTTCATCACTTCTGTTAGTTTCAGTGTGTCCCTGTTTAGTTTCTGTTTCCATGATCTGTCCATTGGTGAAAGTGGTGTGTTGAAGTCTCCCACTATTATTGTGTGAGGTGCAATGTGTGCTTTGAGCTTTATTAAAGTTTCTTTAATGAATGTGGCTGCCCTTGTATTTGGCGCATAGATATTCAGAATTGAGAGTTCCTCTTGGAGGATTTTACCTTTGATGAGAACAAAGTGCCCCTCCTTGTCTTTTTTGATGACTTTGGGTTGGAAGTCAATCTTATCAGATATTAGGATGGCTACTCCAGCTTGTTTCTTCAGTCCATTTGCTTGGAAAATTGTTTTCCAGCCTTTTATTCTGAGGTAGTGTCTATCTTTTTCTCTGAGATGTGTCTCCTGTAAACAGCAAAATGTTGGGTCTTGTTTGTGTAGCCAGTTTGTTAGTCTATGTCTTTTTATTGGGGAGTTGAGACCATTGATGTTAAGAGATATTAAGGAAAAGTAATTGTTGCTTCCTGTTATTTTTGTTGTTAAAGTTGGCATTCTGTTCTTGTGGCTGTCTTCTTTTAGGTTTGTTGAGGTTTTACCTTCTTGTTTTTTCTAGGGCATTGTTCCCGTTCTTGTATTGGTTTTTTTCTGTTATTACCCTTTGAAGGGCTGGATTCGTGGAGAGATAATGTGAGAATTTGGTTTTGTCGTGGAATACTTTGGTTTCTCCATCTATGGTAATTGAGAGTTTGGCTGGGTATAGTAGCCTGGGCTGGAATTTGTGTTCTTTTAGTGTCTGTATAACATCTGTCCAGGCTCTTCTGGCTTTCATAGTCTCTGGTGAAAAATCTGGTGTAATTCTGATAGGCTTGCCTTTGTATGTTACTTGACCTTTTTCCCTTACCGCTTTTAGTATTCTATCTTTATTTAGTGCATTTGTTGTTCTGATTATTATGTGTCGGGAGGAATTTCTTTTCTGGTCCAGTCTATTTGGAGTTCTGTAGGCTTCTTGTATGTTCATAGGTATCTCTTTCTTTATATTTGGGAAGTTTTCTTCAATAATTTTGTTGAAGATGTTTGCTGGTCCTTTGAGTTGAAAATCTTCATTCTCATCCACTCCTATTATCCGTAGGTTTGGTCTTCTCATTGTGTCCTGGATTTCCTGGATATTTTGAGTTAGGATCTTTTTGCATTTTCCATTTTCTTTGATTGTTGTGCCGATGTTCTCTATGGAATCTTCTGCACCTGAGATTCTCTCTTCCATCTCTTGTATTCTGTTGCTGATGCTCAAATCTATGGTTCCAGATTTCTTTCCTAGGGTTTCTATCTCCAGTGTTGCCTCACTTTGAGTTTTCTTTATTGTTTCTACTTCCCTTTTTAGGTCTAGTATGGTTTTGTTCATTTCCATCACCTGTTTGTATGTTTTTTCCTCTTTTTCTGTAAGGACTTCTACCTGTTTGATTGTGTTTTCCTGTTTTTCTTTAAGGACTTGTAACTCTTTGGCAGTGTTCTCCTGTATTTCTTTAAGTGATTTATTAAAGTCCTTCTTGATGTCCTCTACCATCATCATGAGATATGCTTTTAAATCTAGGTCTAGGTTTTCGGGTGTGTTGGGGTGCCCTGGACTGGGCGAAGTGGGAGTACTGGGTTCTGATGATGGTGAGTGGTCTTGGTTCCTGTTAGTAGGATTCCTACGTTTACCTTTCGCCATCTGGTAATCTCTGGAGTTAGTAGTTATAGTTGACTCTGTTTAGAGATTGTTCTTCTGGTGATTCTGTTACCTTCTCTCAGCAGACCTGGGAGACAGATTCTCTCCTCTGAGTTTCAGTGCTCAGAGCACTCTCTGCTGGCAAGCTCTCTTACAGGGAAGGTGCGCAGATATCTTGTTTTTGGACCTCCTCCTGGTCGAAGAAGAAGGCCCAAAACAGGGCCTCTCTCAGAAGCTGTGTTGCTTTGGCAGTTCCCAGAAGCTGTCAGCTTCTGTGGTGCAGACTCTCACCTGTGCAGACTAAAATCCTAAGTTCCAGGGAGTCCTGGAACCAAGATGGTGACCGCTGCTCCTGAGGCCAAGGCCGTCTCCCGAGCCAGGCGGACACCTGTCCTCTGGTCCGGATGGTGGCCGGTTATCTGCGGCCCGCCCAGGCTGCTGCCTCAGCGGCTCTGTGCTTCTGCCCGTCCCAGAAGCTGTCCGGTTCTCTGGCGCACCCTCTAACCTGTTCAGACTAATTTCCTAGGTCCCGCGGAGTCCCGGAACCCAGATGGCGACCGCTGCTGCTGAGGCTGACGTCGCCTCCCAAGCCAGGCGGACACCTGTCCTCTGGTCCGGATGGTGGCCGGTTATCTGCGGCCCGCCCAGGCTGCTGCCTCAGCGGCTCTGTGCTTCCGTACAAGAAACTCTTAGTCTAAAATATTCTCAGGGTCATTTCAGTAATGTTAAGAAAATCAGTATTATAACAACCATGTTTTAAAGCACAGTGAACAGACTTATGGGGGAATCAGAGCAATCGCAGGACTCCCCAATAGTAGAATAAGCTGTCATCAAAAGAAGTGGTATAGAACCAATGTGGTGGACTGTGATCTCAGAACTCAGGAAGCTGAGACAGGAGGATCACAAGTTTGAAGCCAGCCTGGATTACAGAGACACCTTTTGTGATATAGATGACTAAAGAGAGATTATATTTATCTAGTGATTAATCTATGTTCCAGAAACTACACAAGTTATTTTGCATGTGTTTTCGTTCATGTAAATTTCGTTCATACAACCCCTCTTCAGGACTACATCAAATACCTCAGTTTGGTGAGTTTCATAAACAGTAACTACCCCAAATTCTAGTGCTAATTTCAAAAGAGCTAGGGGAGCGCTGGAAAAGAGACCTATTTTAAAAAATAAGAGTGGGAAGGGGTTGTGAACAGGACATGAAGTGAAGCCCAAGGTTTATAAAACAAAAGTCAAGGAGCCCCTTTCTTTGCCACAGAGCTGAGGAGATGTTAAAGAGCTGTGAGGGTACCTTAAGAGCTTAAGTTTAGAATCAAATGAAAGCCACTGAGGAAGTTTAGCTATGAGAGAAAGATGACCAAATGTGATGTCTAATCAGTGGTTCTGGCTCTGGACACCAAAGGAACTGGAGAACAGTAAGAAATAATGACAGTGAGAAATTATTTAAAGAACTGTAAGCTGGTGAAAAGATAAGGGTGGCCTAAATCAAGATGGCAGAAGTGGCAATAAGGAGAAATTGGGGCATTTAAGAGGTAATTAAAAGTTATCATGCATGAAGTTTTTGTTTAGGATTGGATATAAAACACTAGGAAGGAAGAAGTTTGATGGGTAACTCCTACTGCCTCAGCTCATGAAGCAAGACATTCTTAATGATTCGGAAGAGTGTGATGGGGGAACATACAGAGGATGAGAAGGTCAATGGGGAAAAATGATGAGTTCAGCTATAGAGATGCTGATGTTGAGGTGCCTAACAAGATGCATCCAAGAGGAGATATCGAGAGATTTGAATATATTGGTATGAAGATCAGACGAGATGCACACTGGAGAGTAAATCAGCATATAAATGGTTATTGAGGCAGTGAAAATAAATGAGAACGCCTGACATCCTGCTTAGTTTAAGAACATCTGAGCACCTAGGAGACAGCCCAAAAGAGCAGTGAAGCTTAAGTGTCACAAACAGGAGAAAGATTAAAAAAAAAAAGTTGTATGGGAAAAGGAAATTCAGTAATTATTGTACCAGAAGCCAAAGGAACACAGTGTTTCAGAAAAATTAACAACCTTTTGACTGGTTATTTTTTTCACTACACTTAATAAAACAAATGCTTGTTAAATCTAGTCTGGGTGTAGTGAGAGACCCAAGGACTAGAGTTTTATTGTGGATTCAGTAATAAAGAATGGAGAAAAAAAACTAGAAACTACATTTATAACTAATCTTTAAAGAATTACTGTACGGTGGCCACTGACATATAAAACAGGTTTGAAACAAAGGGTTTGGGGTTTATTTATAGTGTTTTATATAGGTAGAAAAGCTTGGTACACTTTAACAAATGGGGAAATTCTTAAAGACACTCAAGGACAAAGAATATTAATAGAAAAGAAGGATAGGACACAGCCCAATGTGGCAGTTTTCTGTGTGAACCTAACCAAGACTCAGGATATTTACTCAAACACTACAGATTCAATGCGATTACCAACAAGATCCACAGAGAAGAGGGAATATATAGTACTTGTCAGAGACTAGGCTATATCTCTTAATCCTTTCCAGTTCCATCAATTCACCAGCAAATTCAATGACTTTACTTGTCTTTATGGATGGATAAAATTCCATTGTATATGTGTCACATTTTTTTTTATTATCCATTCATCAGTTGATGGGCATCTAGGCTGATTACATTTCCTTGCTATTGTGAAAAGAACAGACTAGAACTCCTGCATGTAGGCATCTCTGGTAGCGCTTGGAATCCATTGAGTGTAAGATGGAATCTTAAAGTTGTTCTAATGTATTTATCTCCTTTGTTCAGTGACATGACTGTTGTCCCCAGTGCAAAGCATTCCAACATATTCACAAGCACAGTAAGAAAATAGCGAATGACATCACTTCTGGCTAGAGGACATCTGGGAAAGCTTAGATGGGGGGAGGGGGGGAGTGCAAGTAAATTTAAAGAATGTCACCATGCTTTAGTGGCTAAGTTTTCATGCATCCTTTCATTCCTTTATTCTTTCATTTTTTTAAATATAACAAAGTAAAGTATACCTTGTTTAGTCATCACTAAAGATGCTTCCTTCTATGACAAATGGGAGCAAATATAGAGATCCAAAGCTAGACATTACTCAAAGAATGAGAGACCTTGGAATTACTTGGGATTTGTCCATCAAATCCCTCCCCCTCCGAGCTCAGAGAACTCTCTAGATGGCCTTCTCTTCATAAAATTGCAGAGGACTATGATGCCATCACAAGAGTCAGCAAAAGAAGATGGCAGGGTGAAAAGATAGATTGGTCTTCATTAAATTGGACTAGTTCTGCCTTCGAGCATTTAGACCTGCAGTACAAGAAGTACTCTTTGACACTAAGCCACATGCTGATACGTTTTCACATTACTTTCAGCCTTTGGTAGGTAAGAGGTATCACAAACATCTTCTCCTATTTAGTAGTAGAATTTAATACCTCTTCATTCTTGGTCAGTGGAACACAAAGGGAAGGAAGCCTGTGATATTAGATCACAAGAAGTCTTGTGGCTGAAGCGCTGCTATCCTTGAGAACCCTATACTACAGGAAAGCCAGGCTATATGGACAGGAAGTGCACAGGTCCTTAGATGACCATTAGCCAATTTCAAATGAATGCTACATAAGTAAGTCCAACAAGCAAAGTGGCTTCATTCAAGACTTCTTCAGTAGAGGACATCAATGGCACTGAATCCTTAAGAGGGCCACAGCTGCTGCAGATGTAAGCCAATGTGCAATAAAAGAGTGTGTGGATGGAAAAGAAACGTGATGAAATTGGTTAGTTATCAAAGAAGGAGAATTCTTAGTAAACCATCTTGATAGAATTCTTGTGGAAGTGTCACTTATACCTGCTGGGAGAGGAAAAATCAATTTTCTCTAGTATAGTGACACTGGATATATCAACCACTCCAGGACAGACTTCAGGTTCACGAGTAGTTGAGAAACATATCTGAACTCTACCTTTGTGTACATGTGCTTTTATTTGGTTAGTTTCGTGTTTGGTTTGGTTTGGTTTGGTTTGGTTTGCATGTGGTTTTATAATGTCTTGGTTTTGAAGCTGTTTGGTTTTTTTTTTTCTTTTTTAGAAGGAACTCAAGGTTTAGTAGGGAGGGAGGGGGAGGGGGAGAAAATCTGGAAGGACTTGGGAATTGAAGACTATGATCAAAATATGTGAATATGTGTATGTCTAATTTTTAAATAATAAAAGGATAATAAAAAGGGAAAAAAGAATGTCACAATGCAAGCTTAGAATAGATGCTCTAGCTTTCAGGCTATATAAAAAAAATTAAAAGAAAAAATATTTTTTCCAAGCTTGGCAAAGGTTTTAACTTATTAGGAGTAAAGTAATCCCAGAAAGAAGTGAAGGCAGAGATGGAAGGAAGGGTTGGATTTAGAGAAAAGATGAAAACACACAGGGCATTTGACTTGAAGAGAACTCTGGGTTTCACCATGTGCCTAAAGGCTACACAGGAACTAATGGCAACTAATGGATTCTGAGAGTAGGAGAAATATGAATGTATATATACAATAACATTTGGTGAAAACTGAGGCCATGAATCTGAAGAAGACTGAGGAGGGGGTATATGGAAGAGCTTGAAGAGAAAAAAGGGAAGGGAGAGATATTATATCAAATTACAACCCCAAAAAGGGTAGAGGGGATTTGAAAGAGTAAAACAAAAGAATGATACCTCCAGCCCTGTTTTTATTCTCCAAGATTTTAGATTATCCAGAATGATTTGTGCTTCAATATGAATATTAAGATTTTTTTCAATTGTTTCATAGATAACAAATGTTTGATGACTGAATATTAACAACTCTATTTGTTCCCTGAATTGCCATGCCTAGAAAGACCATTTACACTCAGCATATACTCCTAGAATAATATTCTTTTTCCTTCATTTTCTGAAAATTTGGATCACTTTTTTTTCACAGCCAAAAAATATTCAAATTATAACTATGACACAAGAGAACACATATCTGAGTCTCAATGATTAGCAAACTTTTGTCGTCAGTCATGAGGTTCTTCTAGGGAGGAAGGGGAGAGCATTTCCAATGAAAACTGAGATAGAATCAAGCAGTCCACAGAGCAGAAGAGACTTAAAGAAATATAAGCATGACCTTTTAGACAAGATGAATTAAATGCCCTATTGTTTTTATAATTCCCAGTTTGACCAACCTCTTCATTGGGATGTTAGTTTTCAAGAATAACAACAACAAAACAAAAACAACAACAACAAAAAACCTTTAAGAGTAGAATTCAAAACAAACAAACAAAAAAACCTCTAATCAAACATTCAGCTTCCTTAAATGAGGCAAAGATAAAATGGATATAGTTCCTCTTGTTTGAAATTTTGAATAAGGTTTCAATTATCTTTTCAGGAAAAAATGTCAGTAATATTAATATGTTTAGCAAAGAAAAACAGTGCTATTAAATGTTACTATTTATTCTATTCACCAATTTTATCTTAGAAAAGCAACCAACTTCATGATCATATTCTCTCCCCAGCATTCCACGGAACTTTCTAGATACTCTCAATTTATATCATTGTTATACTTAACAGAAAGGAATAACATTGTGGTCTGGTTTTTAATAATTCATAAAGGTCTCATGATATGTTTTGGGACACTTCTCAGCATGTGCTTTGAATGTACTATTTAAATATCTCTCTTTAAAATTAAACCTTCCTCCTTCTTTCTATTTATTTAAAGTTCACTCAGAGAATTCTGCCAGCAATTATCCCATGGCTGTGGTATTTTGTTGCTTAGACAGAAGCCATAAAAGCAAATAATAGCTATTTCCATTCCACACAGCTAATCATGCAGCATTCAGTGGCTCCGTTTGCAGTTTTACTACAGATATTAGAGGAGACCATCTAGTGATGATTTTTATGCATTGTGGTGATGCCTTTCATCTATCGCAGGAGGCGTGGCTCCTGAAAATTTTAGCTGAATTGCATGCATGGCTTCTGGAATCATGACTTTATAATATGAGTGTGTTGGGTGGCTAATTCCACCTCTAACAATACCGTATAAAGACAACAAGCGATTCCCTCCTGTGAAGAGTTTTATTGGGAAGCTTTAGGCCAAATAAAATCAGGATAAAAAATAATCACGCACCCTCCAATCACTGTCACTGGAGAGCTGAGGCTTAGAGGCTTTAAAAAATGATATGTGTTTCCAGGAAGACGTTTTTGTAACTTAGAGGAAAGAATTGGAAAAAAATAAAAGAAAAAAATATTACATCGGAACAGAGAGAAAAAAGGAAAACAGATCGATAAAATGGCTTAAAATGTACACCAGCCATTAATTTCTAATACCCTACAATTTAATGTGTTTCATTGATGAACATTACTAGAGGTCTTTCTTCAAAACCCAAAAGTATAAGTTATATTTGTGCTTCAATAGGCAGTGAATTCTAATATATTTTATCTTTTCCTCCCACTTTTCTCTCCATGTATTAAGTATACATTTATGCATGCATTTTTATAAGACTTAGAAGAGAATATAATGTGTACCGACTCTAAGGAAATAGATGCCTTTGTATCCATGAATGTGTACAGATAGAAGAATAAACTGTGTGCCAATGAACTGACCAAACAAGTTGACACCAAATTCTCCATTCATTGTCGTCCTGCGTGAGAGACTCAGACTGGGTGAGAAATCCATACATACTAGAGACAACTCCCAAAGATACAAACAGAACAAAGGTGCTCACGTATAGCAAAACCTATAAATATACATCATCGCTGTGTGTTCAGATTAGGTGTGAGGAGCCATTTAAGGGATAAACCCCCATGCAAGAACAGCAGAAAGCAGCCGTGCAGGGAGCTCCTATAATACAGTCACCCTTTGCTGTGGTGAGAGTTTTCAGCAGCGATGCAGGCCTTTCGTTCATGCTCCTCTAAGCAGGCAAAAGCTGTGTGAATCACTTGGGCCAGAGGGCACTCTGAGGAAACTATTATGTTAGTGGCCTTCAATTAACCTGTAAGTGTAGATATGCTTTCTTCCCACATTGACGCTGATCCTGGACACGGACTGCCTAATGAGATTAGCAATATGAGCAAACCAAGGGTTCCCGAGCCCGGGAACCGTCTCCTTCAAACACTCTTACCTGTGATGCGAGGGAAGCTTAGCTGTTCTACTGCAGAGAGGACCAGGTAGAGTAAAGCCTACAGGGTGAACCACCATGTAGAGAGGCCATGTAGAGATGAGAGAGCATGTGGAGAGCTAAGATACCCCAGCAGAGATCCCAGCGAAAAGTCCTCATCACCGGTTGAGAAAGAAGCAGCCACTTAACCTGCAAAAAAAAAAAAAAAAGTAAAAAAAAAAAACAGCCAATCATTGGTGTTTAAACCAGTATCCCCCAACCCCCTAGTCGGCCATCTGTGCATATGTATCAGAAGATGGCCTAGTCGGCCATCGGTGGAAAGAGAGGCCCCTTGGTCTTGCAAACTTTATATGCCTCAGTACAGGGGAGGGTATGGGGGACTTTGGGGATAGCATTGGAAATGTAAATGAAGAAAAAACCTAATAATAATAATAATAACAATAGCAATAATAATAATAATAAAAAGGCTTGCCTGTCATGCAACCATGAACTGGATATTAGAGGCAGGCAATAAAAGACTTCCTTAAGAAGAAAGGGCAGAGCCCGGTGTGGTCTGGGTGTGGTGGCACATACCTTTAATCCCAGCACTTGGGAGGCAGAGGCAGGCAGATCTCTGAGTTTGAGGCCAGCCTGGTCTACAAAGTGAGTTCCAGGACAGCCAGGGCTACAGAGAAACCCTATCTTGAAAAAAATAAAATAAAAAGAAGAAGAAGAAGAAGAAGAAGAAGAAGAAGAAGAAGAAGAAGAAGAAGAAGAAGAAGAAGAAGAAGAAGAAGAAGAAGAAGAAGAAGAAGAAGAAAAAGAAGAAGAAAGGGCAGGAGGCTAGGAAAGCAGCCATGTGGGTGACAAGATGTCTCTGAAAGCAGTGGTCTTTACTGTAACAAGCCTGATTACTGCAGTGCCGAGCCCAGACCAACTCCTGAGAGTTACTGTAGTGGTTTAAATGAGAATGTCTCCACCAACTTGTATATTTGGATACTTATCCTCTAGTAGATGGTGGTTTTAGTGAGTGGCTTGGGGGGAGGGGGGTGTGGCCTTGCTGAAGGAAATGCTTGAGATCTCATAGCCTCTACCAGCTTGCAATTCCTTCTTTCTTGGTATTTATGGTAAAAGATCCTGCCAACATGCCTGCTTCCCTGCCACGCACCATTATAGACTCTCCCTCTGAAGCCATACACCAATTCTTCTTTCTATAAGTCGCCACGGTCATGGGTTTTATCACATCAGCAGAAAAGTAACTAATATAGTTATCGTCTGACCTCCATACACACTGCACAGACCGACACATTCTCAACCTCTCTCTCTCTCTCTCACGCACACGCACACACACACACACACACACACACACACACACACACACACACGCACATACAAAACCATGTCTGCATATGCACCTGAAAACTTCTTTGAAAAGAAGAGTTCACCCGCAGAAAGAGTACCCAAGGCAGAGGAAGCAGGAATTACAAAGATCCTGGCGTAGGCCTGGGCCTGGCATATTTAAGGAACTCCAAAGAGGCCAGTGACACTGAGTAGGGTGAGTGAAGAAGAGAATGTTAAGAGATGGAATCAGTAGTTACAGGGGCCAGATTGGGTTAGGTTTGTAAAGGCTGAGAGAAAGGCCCTGGAGAACTCAGTGCATTTATCAATGTCACTGGATCATTACCTGTTCCGCCTCTGAGTGTTGGGGTCATGGTGCTAGAGAGCCGTCAATGACCAGGACTTTTGTTTGTAAATGGAAAGAGGGGGAGACAGAAGAGAAACAGGACCCCAAAGAACCTGAAAGAGCGACACTGAGAGGCTTCATTCTGTTATCCCTGGCCATCGGGAAGGACAAACAAAGACGCAAACCTCTCACCACCTCTAAACTAAAATGTTCCTTTGTTTCTTCAACCTTTCCCTTCCCTACTGATCATTTGCCACAACTTTGCGTTCCTGTGCGTTATATTGGCGTGAGAAAGCTCACTGCTCTTTTACTGTAATTTAATTTCCTGAAAGCTTTGTCCATACAAAACAAAGCGCTTCATGAGCCTTACACACATTCGCAGATCTTGCCAGACCACCACAGTCTGCGCTCTAAGTGTGTATCAATATATTTACAGGGAAAAAAAAATCACTGTTAAATTTAAAAAGGAACTCATCAAAAACACACCATGTACTTCCCAAATATAGTACTTTACAGATTGAGGCTGGGGAGCGATTGGCTCACCACCGAAATCACTTCCCCACCGCCGGCCTAAATGACAGTGCAGCCAGCCAGAAGGCACGGAGCAAAGACCGTTATCACGTTAAATAAACGTCCGAGAAGCAATCCTCTATGAGTGCAGAGCCACATGCGTCAACGTAGAGTTGGCACACAAATGATGACAACATGAGAGGACTCTGTCAGGCCTTGAAGAGAACACTTACTAAAGGGAGACACTGATCTGGCAAAGAGGGGGAGGGTTATAACTGAAACGCTACAACTGGTCAACCTGTCAGCTTATACTGAATCAGGGATGTCTTCCCGTTCTGGGATGACTATGTAAGAAATAACAGTTCCATAGACCTTCCTGTTTAACACATTGTCTTTGTAGTCAGAAAACAGAAATGTTTCCTCCCATCATAGTAAAATCCCCTTATGTCATCTTTCATAGGCTGGATCAGATGGAAAACTTCAAACTACTTCACTGCTTTAGAAGAGACTTTAGCTAACTTGTCTCTCCCAGCAATGAAACCAAGTGGTCTTTCCCATCCTGTGTTATTCCTTATGTTCTAATTAATAAGATATTTCAATTCCCAGCAATCTGGTATTTGGTGCCTACACTGGGCATTTCTCTCCTGCCAGGAGCTCCCAATTTTCTGCAGTAGGGCCCACTTGGAATAGATTTTTTTAAGTCTAAACCTCGTATTTATTATTTCTCTCAATGTTTCTTGCTATTTTTTATTTTTATTTTTAATATTTTGTACTATTTTAGTTTTCATTTCAAATCATTCACTTCCAAACTCTTGAAGCCTAACATCTAAACTGTGATTCTCATTTTAAGACAACTGACAAAAATGCCTCGAGTCTGAAGCCACTATTTCAGTCCTCTGCATCTGCTCTCTAGACCCACACTTGAGCTTTCAAGTCTGAGGCACTAACTCCTGAAGACTCCAGTAAATTGCTTCCCTGCTTAACTGAAGAGCTAAGACCTGGGGGGTCTGGAGTGCATGTCTTTGTTCACAAGAATTGTAATCTTTTAGTGTCCAGATCTAAGTCCTGGGGCCCTGTTCAAAGCTTATTGGCATTGGTCTTTCTGGCTGTGTGGTCAGAATGTTCAGACAAGCATCCCAATTCAACTTGAATAAATAAGGGTTTGAGGTGCCTTGCTCCTTTGAGAATCTGATGAGCTCAGCAAACCTGCCACCCTGTGATGAGCGCAAGGAAGGACAGCATGGACCTGCTCCGTGTGTATATATCTTGGAAAGCTGGCAGAGATCTGTCAAAGAACACTGGCCCCTGAATATCTGAACCATATGAAAACCTGTTGTACTAATCTGTTTCACTAATCAATCTAAGAAAACTCAGTGTGGGAAAACACCACACCCTCTTGCCTGTTCTGCTCTTCTACACTATTCTATTCTGTTGAGAAGAATTGTTGACAGTTTATGTCTTTTATCTCAACCTCGAAATGAAGTGTGTTTCTTCTTATCCAATTCACACAAGTGCTATGAAGCTGAAATTGCTTTAAAAGCATTAAAAGAAGGATATCATATAAATGCAAATAACAGGAGGTTTGATAAAAAGAATAGTTACATGCAAGTACACCGTGCTACCCTATCCAAATGAACAGCTTGAGGTTTCCTGGCTACTGTCACTCAAGATAAATCCGAGGATGAGGGCCAGGGAATGAAATCTTCTGGAATTATTTGTGCTCGAGCTGCAGGCCTATGTGCTTATGCTGCTATGTAATAGTCACCCAGAGAGGCAAAGAGATCTGTGAGAAATCCCACAGATCATTTAAGTCCTCGAGGCCTGCTGCCCGCACCTAATGAGGAAAAAGGGGTGGTATTGCTGATGGAGAAAATTCCCCCAACTTCCTGTTCAACCTTAATGAGGAGTCTAGGAGCATCTGGAAGGAAGGCTTAGGTTGCTGCAGCTTTTAAACCCTTAGCACAAACATCTATCTTCATATTGCAACCTCTGGCATTTACCATTTACTGTTTTAATTTCTCAGGTTCTCACAACTACCATGTGCCCCCAACCCCACCCCTGCATTCTAGTGGTGAATCTAAGGAAACACTATATAAAATGGTGATGGTGTAGCAAGATACATAGTTGGGTTTTTTTTTCCTAGACACTTCTGCTTTTCTCTGAAGCTGCTACAGTTTATCTGATAGCTAACATAGCCTCTAGGTCAGTAGTAATTGCAGGAGCATCTGAATAAAATGTTCATATAGCCAGTGAGTGTTTCAGGGCCTTTGTGTAGTAGTTTGCTAACAAAAGATAAGGAGAATATCCAAAGATGAGAGCCACACCCACCCGCCTTCAGAACAGCAACCTCCATTGCCTTCTGCCTAAGTTCTAGACTATTTGGCTCAGATCTCCAACAGTTGTACAGTGCAGAAGCACATCATTGATCATGCATGATGCATCTGAAATCTTATCTTGCTTAGTAGGCATATTGCTCTCTTTCTAGCTAGTGTCATTATAACTCATGTGGTTAGCATTCTCTTGTTTGAAGAGCCAGGCATATAGAATTGTTTGTTTTGTTTTTAGAAAACCCATAAAGAGGAGCAATTGATCCTCGTGGACTTAAATAGAAGGCGTTGGTCAAATACAAAAAAGTTGAGACATATTCCAAAACTATCCAAAGGAAATGAGAGAAAGCTCCTGCTTTTGAATAGTTTAGATGCCATAAACCCACCACTTTATCTTGCTTTCCTCCACAGCTCCCTGTAGGAGGGAACATGAAGCCAAATGTAAGAGCCTGCCAGGCCCAAGATCATGCTCCAGAGTCAGGTGCCACCGTGTGAAGCTGCTAGGCCTAAAATAGAGAGAATTTTAATGAGGAAAATGGGGACCAGTTTGTAACTGTAGTCTCTTTCTGCCATAGTAGGCAAAATTTCCAGATAGCCTAGCATTTATCAAAACCAAAAATCTCACAACCACAGCAGGACACACGATCAAAAGAAGACAACTGGAGATTCATATTTGAACTACTTTTCCTATACATCAAATCACAAACTTTGAACTTACAGAACTTTCATGATATATATCTGAGTAGAAGGCTCACAGAACTAAGACGATTCAATTTTTTAATCTCATCGAATAGACCTCATATAGATAAGACTGAAAAACAGTTCAAAAATCTACATTCGATTGGTTACATCAGTACAATTCTTCCATCCAAATACCATTGAAAATACCACATCTGCATAAGATATTTGCAATGAATGCTAGAACTTTCTTAGAAACATTATATTGCCATTTTAGAACAACAGATTCCTGCCAACACTCAGGTCTCCCAGTTGATGAGAAGTCGAATTCATGACAGGACTGTGGAATCTCGCCCTTTCATGTTCAAAAATGTTTCTAATATTGTCCGAGCATGAAAATGAAGCTTTAAAAAAAAATGACCAGTGATTCGTTTTCCACCTGATCCACATAAAGTCCATTTCTCATCGAGGACTCTTGGAAGAGCCCGCCTCTGATTGCAACTCTGCTCTGCTCATCAGTGTCTGATGGATGTTTTCGCTCAAAATAAGCTGTCCTTTGCTGATTGCTGCAGGCTGCTCAGTCTGTCAATTGTGAAAATACAGCATTTCACAGCCAGGCCACATTGCTTATTGTAATCCGAATCAGATGCAAACACACTCCAGAGATATGCTAGCTCTCGGCTCTATTTGCTCCACTGCAGCGTTCATTGCAGCAGTGAGCTGGGGTGTCCTTAGAACAAAATGCCATGGGTTAGAGATCAAATCACTCACTCGGGTTGAGTTAAAATCTTCCCCTCACTCGGAGAATAAGCCTCTCACTTTTCCTGAAAGAAGTACAAAGGCAGGCTGCACTGCCTTTTAAAATACAAAGAGGTGGAATCTGACATTTTTGATGAGAATACAGGAAACTAGAGACTAAAGATTTTCATCCCTGACAGCAACTCTAAATGTCATGGGCTTACTGCTTGTCAATCAAAGGGATGTTGGTTAAAAGTATGACTGTGTATGTCATGAAACAGTGAGAGCTGAGTGATTAAACAGAAGACCCTGAGATGCTTCCAGAAGTGGAATGAAGAACTTAATGATCATTTAAACACAACTATATGGCATCCATATGTATGTGTGCTGGATATCCATTTTAAACGTTTATCCCAACCACAAAAAAAGAAGTTTGCTGGCACAATGGATGACTGTTTGTTATTAATGAGGACTAGGTCCTTACACAGAAGAAAAACCCAAAAGGGAGCAACAAAATCTCAGGAGAGATAAGGAGTATATGTCTCTTAACAGGTAAGAAACGTGGAGGTAAGCAGCCCATAGCTGAACTAATAGATGACACACACCACGATCTTGGAATCAAGCTCTCCCTTCTCTTTCCTCTCTCCTCTCTCATCCAGTTGTAGAGTGTCACCGTCAAAGTTTTCTCAGGGTTTAAGTGACTGCTGGATCCCTGGCTATTACATCCATGTTTCCAGATATCAAGACTTGAGAAACAAGGAAGGAAACATCGGCATCTCTTTTCAAAGAGACTTCCAAGCAGTCTCACCAGCCACATCCCTTTACATTCCATCTGTACGTGGAAACTTCATCATCTATATATACCTAATAGAACACAATACAATCAAAAACAATATTCAAAACCATAAGAAACACAGGGAAACTTAAGAACTGTTTTTAATAAAATAGAAGGACATTGTACTTATTAGAAAACTAATAATGACTTCCGGAACACAGTGTCCTTACCCCCCATATCTGCCCGGACATATTTACAAATGACTTTGGGCAAATCACTTAAATCTCGGTGCTCTTCAATTTCTTCGACTAATGTAGTAATGTTCATGTTAATCAGCATGAAGTATTCATCCCACAATATATGTGTGCCTATATATTCACAAGGAAAACTATCATGTTGGATATAACAAACACAATTTTTGTCAATTCTGTATGAAAAAAACCCTAAAATATCTATCTTGTGTAATGAAAGGTTTCATATGATGGCAAGTGTGCAGGGTGTGTAGGCTCCCAGTTGATAGCATCCTCCTCCTGTACACTAGCAGAAGCTATGCCACTTCCTCAGCCTGCCCACTCCCTTAGGGACCACACGAGGTTGGTTATCCTACACCTAATCCAATGATGCCTTCCTCTAAGTACCACCCACCTTATTCTAGTCTGAGCTACAGGAACCTTGACAGGCATGATAACTTCACCCCCAGTGGATGTGGTAATGAGGAGGCTGATTACATAGGGAGAATCAGGGAGATGAGAGCAAGCGTGTCAGGGTTAATATTGATTGCCAGTTTGACAACATCTAGTGTCACTAATACAGAGAGTGATAGCAAAGAGGTTTGTCAAAATAGGGTGTGGGAAATGGGTTTGTTTCTTCCAAAAGGACTAAACATTTTTGTTTTGTTCTGTTTTCCAAAGACAGCAGCGATTTGGATTTCTCACAGTTTCTACTGTCTACAGAGCTGAACATCCTTCCAGATTGTCAGTACTGCAGCAGGACCCAGTGAGAGTTTGAGAGATACTGGAGGACTCATCATCACTGTAAGCCACATGTAAATGCAAGTGCTGCTGGTTATTCTCTGTGTGCTGTGTGGAAGATGGGGGCTTGCCCATCAGTTCCTGCTAACACAGCCCATGTCTCCTGGAGGCAGACACTGGAATGAGTTTGCAATGAAAAACTTTCACAATAGAAGACGTAGAAGCAAGACTGGGCAGAGTTAAGTTGTAAATCTGGCTATACAAAATTAACAGAGTTCTGGGGTAAATATAACCTAAAAGATTTTTGTATGCACTCTGAGATGCCCTGGTCTCTATGGAGTTCTAGAATAAGTATTATCTAAGGAGCTTCCATCTTCAGACTGAGATATGTTGGTGTCTATGAAGTTATGGAGCAAGTGTTATCTAAGGGACATTGCATCTTCAGATAGAGATTCCCTAATCTATGTAGAGTTACGGAGCCAGTGTTATCTAAAGGAAAATCCATCTTCAAGCTGAGATTCCCTGGTTTCTATTGCCTTTCAGCTCACATCCATTGTGATCTAATGACCGCAGATGAGGTCCCCACCATGACTGTGCAGCAAGATCTGCCTCGAAGGGGCATCGTGCACCAGACATCTACACACCTGCCACAGGCAGCAGCAGCAAGATGTTTCTACTTCCCAGGCAGGCTCTGCAGCTCATACACTGACTTCTTATCACAGATAGATTTGACACAGAAATCACTGTATTTCCCTCCTGGACTCACATATCAAAGATTGACTGCTTAATTGATAGCAGGCTTGAAATGCTGTATAAACAACTCAATTAAGATTGGAAAGATTGGAGAGTCAGCCCTCCTCTATCAGCCTTCTTGGTATAAAGATCAATGTATATAAATAAGGATTTTTCAATTAAAAAAAAAAAAGATTAGAATGTACTTCATAATCAATAGTGAGAAGTCTAAATGTAAGAACTGTGGAAGGAAATGATGCTTTAGAAGATTTCCAATATTTTCTAAGCCTTGCTTTCCTGGGAGGTAAAGTGTTTTAGTGCACACATTCTAATTTTCAGTTCTACTGAGATGCTGTCATTCTCTACTTAAAATGTTCAGTGGTAAGTTAGATTTCCCAAATTTTCAGGATAACCTAGCGATCTCTACATATGTCCTTCCGTGGGAATACCCTCTAAAAAAGGCCAGGAACCTTTCTACACTTCCAAAGAAGCACAATATGCCACAAAGGTTTTAATACATAGAAATAAAATCATCCTTACATCACAAATACGACGTAATCTGACTTGTAATCAAGTGCAATTCAACCGAGGTCTAAAATACACATCCAATCAACCTCTCATCCAATCAATTTCTGTTTGCAACGGGCAAAACCCATTACAGAGAACACAAACAATCCAAATGCAGAAAACAAGCGATCCTGAGATGTTCAGTCCCATCCCAACTGATAAAGCAGCAATACAACTCCCGCACCTAAGATTCAGGAGTAATTGCAGAAGAAAGGGAAGAAGGATTCTAAGAACGTGAAGAACGGGAAGTTTGCTGTGTCTCCTAAAAGTGACAAAGGCTTCACCCATGAAATCTAATCAACATGGCTGCTGCCTAAACAAGACCTGGACAATGATGATATTAATGGACATGCTAACATGAAAAGGAGTCTGGGAGGTGTGTGTGCGTGTGTGTGTGTGTGCGTGTGTGTGTGTGTGTGTGCGTGCGTGTGTGTGTGTGTGTGTGTGTGTGTGTGTGTGTGTGTGTGTGTGTGTAAAGCAACAATTAAGGAGAAAAAGGCCACAAATTTGAGAGATCAAGGAGGAAGCAGGCATGGGAGGGGTTGGAGGCATGGGAAAAGGAAATGAGAAAATAATGTAATTATAATTTCTAAAACTAAATATTATAAAAACAAAAGGTATACTACAGATCAAGCCCATATTATAATTAATTTTGAATGGAGGAGAAAATACTACTGTACTTCCCTAAACCAGTATAATCCTTAACTTCAATCTAAATACTTATCCTTATTCCCACAGATAAGTGACACTCTTGACCCTCACTCATCAAAGAAGCTTCTGTTTGCAGCACAAGGAGGCCGTCACAGAAAGCCACAACTAGTCAAATGCAGAGAACAGCGACCTGGAGCTAACAAACCCCAACCAGTTTATCTCCAACACAGTTCCTACACTGAAGACTCAGAAAACAGAAAACATCAAAGAGAGTGGGTAGAAAGACTATAAGAGACAGAAGACCAGGATGCCTTTCGAGAGACTGTGTCCACCAGAAATGACAGGAAGCTACACCCATGAAATATCAACAATATGTTTGTCTAAGCAAGACCTGAGCAATCACAAGAGTTGACATGCCAACGTGAAAGGAGAAAATGACACAAGTCCCTATCCCTAGATGAAGAACTCTAGGCAATTGAAGAGCGCTGTTAGAGGGAACTTCCCTTCCCTAAGGATGGAGCTTCCTGAAGAGCTATTTATCCCAAATGCTCAGCCCTAAAAACATACACACAAGCAACAATAAATGAACAGGATTTGTCTATATGCTTAGTGCCACATACATGTAACAATAATCGTTAAGGAATAAGAAGAAATAGACTTGGAAGGGAGGAACATGGGAGGATTTGAAGGGAGGAGTGAGAAGAAGGAAATAGTGTAATTATATTTTAATTAAATTTAAAAAATTTTAGAGGATAGTTATACAGCCAACATATATAATAAAGTTGATTTTTTTATAAAATGTGTATGTGTGTGTGCGTGTGTGTGTGCGTGTGTGTGTGTGTGTGTGTGTGTGTGTGTGTGTGTGTGTGAATTCTCTAGGTTCTAATGATGAAACTCAGGTCACTAGGCTTGGTGGAAAGCATCTTTCTCTCCAGGCCTTAATTTGGAAATTTCAAGGGGAAAGTATTTAAGAAGCATTCAACAAATCAGCTCTCTAACACACTATGTAGGCTTCACAGTGGCATGCTTCAGTGAAGTGCCAGTCTTCAGTTTCGCCTTCCTACAGAGCTGTTCTTAAAATACCTATTATAAAGTGGGGTTTTTTTTTGACCAAAGGATTTTTCTATGGAATATATCAGAGAATGTACCA